>NW_020798260.1:0-16744 GCF_002237265.1 Aspergillus thermomutatus
GGGGAGGTCGGGTTGATGGGGGCATTCTTCCTCGCGAAGGATCGGGCGGTGCTCGGCGAGTTTGCCGTAGACGTTTGCGGAGGAGGAGAAGATGAAGGTGGTGATGCGGTACTGGTCCAGCAGGGTGAGGAGGTCGACGAGCCCGTTGATGTTGTTGCGGTAGTACTTGAGCGGGGTGCGGATGCTCTCTTCGACCTGCTTGAAGGCTGCAAAGTGGATGACCCCGATGATGCTCGATTGCCGGGTAGAGGAGTCCAGCAGGTCCCTCATGGCAGACATGTCGCGGTAGTCGACATCGTACAGCGTCGCCTTAGGACAGTGGCCGTCCGTGCCGTCGAAGTGGAGTTTCGCTGCTAGCAGAATCCGGGAAAACACATGACGGTAGCTGTTACTCAGGTCGTCGACGATGAGGACATTGTATCCCGCCTTCATCAGCTCCAGACAGGTATGGCTGCCGATGAATCCCAGTCCCCCGGTGACAAGGACATACTGCTCGCCATCAGTGACAGGGGTCAACGAGTCAAAGAGACCGTCCGTCTCGCTGTCTGGCGTCGGGACTTCAGAGAAGAGCCGCGGAGAAGCAGACGGGCTTCTTTCTGAATGCGAACTTGAAGTCATCGTCATAGTGCTTGGACAAGTATCGGAGCAAAGAATTGCAGCCCAGGAGGCTCATCGCAGACAATAAAGTCCAAACGGATCTCAATCCTCCTCGTCATGATTCATTGCCATCCATTGATTTTGCCATGCACTTCCTGTCCCTGTCGCTATTTTCATCTCCAAGCTGGAGATCATAGCCGAGACATGGCTTGTATGACCGTCTGTCTCGTACTAGCCATACAATACATACCGTAAGTCTTTACTCCGTACGAGGAATATACTTTGTGTCGTTATCATGTCGCCATTATTTGCCTATTAATGGCACAGTCATGGCCCTCTGCAGTCAGCTTGATGTGCTGGCGGTGCACCAAGTAGGCAACTGCCGATATTCCACACTATATCAATGGAGGCGTTTCTGTGGATGTCTCACCGTTATCGACCAATTATTGAGGAGATCCACCTGGATATCGACATGTGAAACCCAACGATCCAATGTGGCGACTGGCGCTTCAGCTCAGTGGGTTCTACTAGTGCATGCCAAGTTGGCTCCAGTGACAGCTAAAGTGCGCAATAATGACAGATCGAGATTCGACCGTCTAGACACTAGACAGATACTAGCACTATCTTTTATCTCTCCAGCGCGTGCATCAATTCCCCCCAACTGGTTGGTCCAAATCGCTCATAGAAGTCTCCATGCACCTCCGTGACAAACAGATAAGCCGCCCGGTCGCGCAATTCACGCACCAATCCCGCCAGCTCGCTCACAGGCACCGCATTGATCATGTACCCACACCGGCTTCGATCATAGGGCAGCTCGCCGAGACGGTGCTGCACCTCGTCCGAGCAGTATCGCGCATATGGCTCTTCGCAGGTGAGAATGAGATCCGGACAGGTGTCCGCCAAACCGGCATCGGGAGGCGTTCCAGGGTTATGGACGACCTGACAAGTAAAAATAGTAGCGTCAGCCATCAGCCAGGTCAAAGACGTCAACACTCTGTGAGACAATTCCCATGTGAAACCTGAAAAAGTGTAAACAAACCATTCGCTCGCGCAGGATCCCCGGATGATTCTTGATATACTTTGTGCAAGCCAGCAGGTACGCTTCCAGCTCCTCGGAGTAGTGGTTCGGGGTCTCGTCCAGGAGAATCCCACCCAGTCCTAGGCCATCGGAGTGCGACCAGCTGGCGTACCGATCAATCTCCTCGTAGACCGTCTCGAGAGGCTTGCTGCAGTAGTGGATGCGAATGTAGCCGACCGTGTAGACGTTCGCAAAGGCGTTCAGCCGGGGGACCTCGCGGGCATAATCCTTGTTCGGGGAAGGCAACTCGCCCGGTCCGCTGTTGGGGTTCACCACCACCAGGAAATCTAGATCAGGATGGGCTGTGATACTGAAAGCGGTTAATGATACCGACTGTACAGAATGTAGAGGATTGGTCGGAAACTCACGCCTCGTAGAGTGGGGCCCAGGTCGTCGTCGACAGGGGATAAATGTACAAAGGTACCAGGACTCCTGATTTTGGGGCCATTGTTGCCGACGTGTGGTAATATTCAAAGAAGATGGCGAAAAGTGATAGAGATTGAGGCCGGTATTCGGTCAGATTCGGTGTCTACTGTCAAGTGAGTTTCTCCGTCCTTGGTAGAAATGGATGAATGCTAAATAGACTGGTCTGATTGACAGGGGTTAGTCTGCATCTCTGTCACGGTCACTGTGTCACTGTAAGCAGGAACCCACTGCGCCCAAAACATGGCCTACCAGGTCTGGCCTACAAGATTATGAGATAGGGAGTCATCTAGTGCTGACGACCTGCAGAGATGCAGCCATGTGGCGCCGTTGATGGCCAGTCGCGATATCACATTTCGCTGCCAGCCAGCCATTCAATTTCTGGTCGAGCACTATCAAAGCTTGATCAATACGAAGTACAAAGCCACTAATCAAGGCTGCGAAAATCCAGAAAAAGATAATTCCATTACGGATACATGCAAAGTGATCGAAAGTCAAACATCGCTCTCCCCGCGTCCAATACCATGGGTTCATCCACGTCAACTTGGCATGACAGCACACAGAGTGGGTAACTGTGGGTCAAAACTCTCATAGAAATTCTGGCTCAGCGTCGTGAGAAACAGATACTCCGCGCGCTCGCTCAGATCGTCTACCAAGCTGCGGAGCGTTCCATTATTCATCGAAGGAACCGAGTGGATCATGTAGCTGTAGGCGGTCCGGTTCGCAGGAAGCGCTTGCAGGTTCGCATGCTTGGTGTGATACTCCTGATAGGACTGCTCAAAGACAACAGTCACATCTGTGCCTTCGATAGTACTATATCGGGAGTCTGGGATCGCGCCCGGGTTATGGATCACCTATCACGATGAATCATCAGTAGAGCCTCAAAAGCATGTCTCGGCGCCAGGCAGCTTTGAGTTCAGTATGCCCTGTCTAGCGCACTGAAAAGCGTACTGAAACAGAAATACGCAAACAAACAGAGACACGGATGGCTCACCGTTCGGTCTGGCCTCAGTCCGGAGGCGTTCTTGGCCGCTTCATTGATCGTAGCCAGGTATTCGGCCGAGGACGTGGCATACTCGCTGGGTACCTCGTCGAAAAAGATCCCATGCATGGCAAGCGTTGGCGATTGCGCTGCCCACCCCGAGTAGGTGTCCACCTCCTGCAGCACCGTGGTGAGATTCCGGCTCGCATAGCCTGTGCGCACGTATCCTACGGTCCGCACATTCGGGTACGCATTCAGCCGCTTGATCTGGTACGCGTACTGCGAGGTGGGCTGCGAGCTGTTTCCCGGACCACTGCTGGGATTGATGATGATGGTAAAGTTGAGATCGGGGTAGTTGGTAACTCTGACGACATCAATTCGACCAACTCTCCCTCTTGATCGGGGAAAGGCAAACTTACTCCTCGTAGAGTGGATCCCATGTACTGTTTGTTTCTGGCCAGATGTAGAGGGGGAACAGGATCGTAGCCTTCTTGCCATGATGCTTCTTGGGCAGGATAACCGCCAATGGCACCACAATGACAATAATCACCACAATGGCAACGGCCACACCGATGCCAATCCACAGATTTCGTCGTCCTTTCACCTTCGAAGAGGCCATTTCGGGTCGAGCGTGGTGGATCGATTGGGGGGAAGAGCACGTAAGCCACTTGACAGTGATGGAGATCACAACGCAAAGACGGATCTGTATCAAAGTCCAAGTGATCCTCTACAAATACCTGAGGACGGACTGTCCCCAACTCTCCTCACTGGAGGCCCGAGAGCAACAGCATTTTACCAGAACTAGCGGCTGAGGACCAAGACACATCCAGACCCTTGGCTCGCTAGATGCATCCCACCCTTGAACTCAGATACGGTCATAGACAGGGTTCTTGATAAAGATTTATTTTTGGCTCAGACCACTGCTGCACTAGTGCTGCTGCGGTTTCGGCCTCGTCCCCATGGTAAATTTGGGCGGCAAGATCGAGCTGAAATCAATACTGCGTTTGATTCTTAAGCACAGGCACTTGTAGCTCAGCCACCATGAACTTGACCTCGTATCTGTCATAGAGATGTATCACTGACTCTCGTCAGACTCTAGTTGGAATAGATAGCCGGCAGATTGGTGGTGGCTTCTGGCTTTATATCATCATCATATAGATCCGAACACCCATGCATCTGTAGGTTTGTGCATATCACTCGTTATCGTGTCTCTGTTGCCCAGATTTCGTTCGCTATGGGGCCAGAATATCTGGGTCTCCATGCCATTGGATGGCATGGAATGCTGAAGACCTGGTGGGACAAAGTACTCGCTGTTCTGCTACTGACCACCATCATCCTGGGCTGCCTATACATCCTGTTCATCATCGGAAAGAAGCTTTATGCTCGCTGGAAGGTACGTTCGCTCCTCCTGTCTCTCATCATTGATACTGATCCGCGCTGGAAATAGGGGAGACGTCAACTGTCAGCCGCCCCTGCGGCCATCACTCGTTATCTTGACCGCTTGAAGAGGGAAACGAAACCTCTGCGTTCGCAGAACCCCGCAAATGTCGAATTGAAGTCATTCGGGGCATATCTGGGGTCGGTATCAAGCCCTCCTAGTCCAGAGCAATCGTCCCTACTGGCGCGATGGGACGTCATCGTGGTCGACCCTCTTCAACCTGGGGTGGTGAGCGCTATATTCAGTCATTGCACCTCCGCTCACGTCCTTGGTCGCCTGGATGTTCAGAGTTTGGTGAACCAGGAGACAAGCATCACGATCGATGAAGTCATTCAAGCTTTGTGTGTCGTTGCTCAAACAGTCATCTCGAATTTCAGTCATCCGCAAGGAAGGGAGTCCCCACTTCACGGGGTCCTCCTGGCAGACTGGCAGAAGCATTTCCAACCGGTTGTACTTAACCACTTGGTTCAGTACATCAATGGTATTGGCCTCGATGTGTGGCTGGAGATGTCCCCTCCCGATTATCTCAGTGAACGTGAATGTCGCGACATCAACATAAGTCGCATCCGGGGCGTTGTCTACCGTAATGGTACGATATTCCGCGACGGCAACCAACGGGACTACTTCCAGATGGAAAAGATGCGGACGGCCATGCGAGTTGTGGCTGCCCAAAAAGCCATGGGAGGCTGCACTCTCGCCATGTGGGAGACGGTTGAGGATGATGTCGACGTATCCCACCATGTTCTCCAACGGACATTCAAGTGGTGCGGTTACAACAGCGCCATGACCTGGATTGGTCCTCGATCCGCTCTGACCGACGCCAAGATTGCCGCTCGTCGAGCAATCAAGAACGAGCCCTTGGGAGCATTGATGTGGCTGAAGGACGATGTTGTGCTCAAGGCCCACGACAATTGGCGCTTCAATGACAAGGTAAGCACTCCACTCCATCTGTAGCAAGTTCTAAAGCTGACGTACGTGCAGGTGACGGGAGTCTCAGCTGAGAACGATGCTCAGTACGAAACTCTGAGGAGCTTCGTACCGGATATCCTCGAGAAAATGACCATCGTTCCTCGTCCAAATCGGTCACTGGTCGATGCGCGCGCGATACACATCGATGCAGTTGATTGGCCATCCAAAATGGATTACGCACACATGAATCCCTTCTCTGTTTCCCCCGACGGTGTCGACTACACCGGTCTGGGCTGTTTTCAAATGGGCCTTCACTGCTCTGAAAAAGATATCAATGACCTTCTCGAGGCGCAACGGAGCATCCGTGACCTAGACCTACTAGACCGGATTCAAGCAGAGGAGCTGCGTCGTATCGCGGCGGACCTGCGTGCTCTCCTCAAATCGCAGAAAGCTTCCAGCGGTGCGGGCGCAATGTTTGCCACGATCCAAGAATTGATTGATCTGCTTTCCTCTGGTAACGGTGCGGAAAATGACAATCTTCGCATCTGGGTCGGCTTACACTCCGGATTCCGCACGCGCAGCGAGTCCCAGGTCTGGGGCATGTATGAAGTTGATTCCCTCACGGGCGCGATGGACATTTACATCTCTGGCAAGACGGTTGATCGGACGGGAACCATCTTACACACCTTCCTATCGCGTCGCAAATTCAGTCGGTACGAATGCTTCACGGCGGAAATCGCCCTTGCGGATGCCAGAAACACACTTTCTCCAAAGTGGGATCTGCCTCCTCGACTGGTGAACGACATCGAAGACCTCAGTCCCGCAGAAGCCCTGCTCTGGATGCAACGGTTGACACTGTCGACATGCAAAGTGTCGTCGGCCTTAGTGGCTAAAGTTCGCCCGTGCTGTGAATTTCAACTGCTGGAAGTCCCAACTCTGAGCCAGTTGCGGGCTATGACTTCGACGGCCTATCTCAGTGGGGAAGTGTCGGCTAAACAGCTCGTCGAGGGGCGTCTGGCCTGGTACCACGACCAGGGCTGCGCATCCCTCGAACCCAGAACGGCTCTGGCACTGTTTGAAGAGATTGACACGCGTCTTCCTGAGATGCTCATTGAGGCAGACAGCATGAGTCTGGCTCGGCTTACCGAGGCCATAGAGGCTATTCTCCAGCCGGGCCGGATTGATGTCAAAGCAGACTTTCTGGCCCTGTCCGTCTTCTGCGCCTTTCGTAGGCTGGCAATGAATGAGATCTACCTCGAGGTTCTTGATCGTAACCCGCGTCCGAATCTCCACCACGTGCAAACATCTTGCTTCGCTGAAAATTATGCAGTCGGGGCCAGGTGCGATGCTTACATTGACATGACGCCCAAGGCCATTGGCAAGATCTTGTCCGATCGTATCCGCGCATATTATCACCAGCACCAACCGCCTCGACGAGAGGAAGCGTTCACCGATCTTCCCACTGCTTATGCCTCCATGGACATCGATCTGGATCCCAACGGAGGGCAAGAGGACCTCCCATGGTCCTACCGCGTTACGTTCCTCGGTATCTTTGCAGTTCCGGCGCTGATTGATATCACTCTCCTGACGACCATCGGACGCGGCCTGTATCTCACAACATTCATGAGCAATACTGATAAAACAATGGCGACCACCGCCTTGATGGTTGCGCTGCTACTCTGCGGTGGCTTCGGCGGTTGGATCAGCTCGGGAGGCAGCTACTATCTATATGCCATGGCCTTTCCTGCGATGAGCATGTTCGTCATGACCCGGTTCATTGCCGGTCTAGCAGTCGTCTCCGTGGGAGGTATCTTAGCATTCCTTGGGATCGGAATCGCCAAAGACTTTGTGTCTGCTGTTGTCTTCTTCGCATACCTGATGATGCTCACGGTATATCTGATGACGCTGTCTGCATTATCAATCTATCAGCTCCCGGGATTCCAGTTCCAGTCGGTAAGTCTTTTTCACGGACAGGGTAATGGGAATTGATACTGACCTTGACAGGGCCGCACGGTGATTATGAGCTGCATTCCCATCCTGTTCATCTCTCCCGTTCTCACCATTTGGGTCCAACACGACATCATCATCTATCCTTGCGTACTGGCCGTCTTTTTGGCAGCATTATTGCTCGGTGCTCGACGTGTGATCGCCAAGTGGAACAATTGGTACCTGCACATTCCCTGCATCACAGACGGCCAAGTAGTCGACTGGTACCAGCGGACATATCTGGCCAGTGGATCTATTGATGATGCCGATAAGGAGTTAGCATCCACTGCCCTAGCCCGTCAGACATTACTGGCCTGCGTGCTGAAGGAACGGAAGCGCTGGTTCTGGACCAGGTCCACGGCGGACCCGTTCGTCAAGCGTCTTGCCGAGGAATATTCTGCGACAATGTTTCTGCTTGTGTGGTACTGCAAATTCTCCCGGACAAGGCTTCCTCTTGCCTACAGTCCGACGTGGAACTTGCAGCTCAAAGCCGCCGTTGACACCATGGGCGACATGCAAAAGGGACTCAAATTGCATAATGCTTTCCTCCACTGGCGGCACACGGGTAAAGACGTCTGGGGCGGAATTCTCTACTTCATCATCGCCCTGATGGACAAGTGGACGGCCTTGTTCACCGGCGAAGGACTGGTGGGACTCTCCTCCGCGTCAAGTGAGACTTATCGCTTGGCTGTAGGTTTCGGTCTGTGTTATTATCTAATAGGTGCTGTCATGCTCGATGGCGTCTCGCAGCCGCTGTGGACGCTGGCACATCAGAAGACACCTCAGCCGATTCCCTCCCTCGAGTTCCTGCGGGAAGCCACGCGCAATGATGCACGCGCTCGACGGGCGCTGTACTGGCGAAATCTGCTCAAATTTGCGTTCCTTCATATCTGGGCCATTGCAGTCACATGCGCTCTGATGTGGACCTTTGAAGGCTCACGCAGCGCCACCATCATGTACTTGGCGTATATCGGTGCATATACGGGTCTTCTTTGGTACCAGTATAACAGAATTTACACTGGATTCCGATCGGATCGAGCACTGACTGTCGGCGCGGTTGTTGGTTTCCTGGCTTGCATCCTGCTGCGAGTCCTCGCGCGGGACTTTGCTTACGGCGGTGTGCTCGGATTGTCTGTTGGCACCTGGACGACGGCGATTGTGTCTTTCTTCAGGGCTGACGTGGGGTGGCCCCGTGGTCAGAACTTGACAGGGGTTGCCAAGGACAAGGATACGGTATCGTACACCTGCAGCACGCTGGAGCCAGATCCGGACTTCTCACAAACCACATTATCCCATACATTTGGTGCAATCTGTGCTCTTTCTCCCGAGCTCCGGTACAAGCTGGATCCTTCTCAACACCCTGGTATGGAGGTGATGCATATTCTTCGCTCCGAGAGCGGAACCAGGACACCTCCCAGCTTGCAACAAGCCTTTCCTCAAGCAGGGACTATCTTGCATCGCACAGCCGAGCTATGGCAATCAGGAGAAACAGTTGTCGAGCTTGTGTCAACGCGTCATCTCCTGCTGCAACAACAGGAGCCAACCATGCGCGCGATCACACAAAGAACAGGAGATCGGCTTCATGTCTTCATTTTGATCAGCCTGGACCTTGTTGGGGATGAATGGGTCGTGAACATTCGTCGCAATTGCCGAGCCATCGCTGAGGCTCTCGTTCAAGTCACGGCCGAAAGTCTCGTGGGGCTTTCGCACGACCATGCAATGTTAGCAGAGCTCTTGGTAGTCCAGCATCACGACAGTGGTGCGCTTGCCGTCCCTGAAGGCATCAAGCGCGAGCTCGAAGGCTCTTCCCCTGAAAGAGGACGGGTGATCGCCAACGCTCAAAAAACAATGCTCCGCCACCTGCTCCTGGGAATGGACCCTGACAGGGAATGGGATCTCATGCCTCGGCATATCCACGCCTTCTTGTTGGAAAGAGCATGCGGCCAACCAACTCGCCTTTCTGCACCCGATGCCGAATGGATTCTTTCTCGAGCTGGACAAGCCGACAAAGTGGACCTCCACAGCTTCATTGCAAGGTATAGCTTGAGTACTTCCCTGGCCGTCCTTGTAGGCCAGTATGCCGGCGCGATCGCTGCCCATGATGAGGACTTTGGACCCAGATCGGATTTCCGGGACTCCAGCTATGATCAACTGATTACCACGGTGTCATCCGATGTTCCGCTCAAGAACAAGGGGCTTGTCGACTTTATCCGAGTCACAATCATGCGGTTCCTTCAAAAGATTCGAACCTGTATCAAGTTCACAGTGCTCTCATTGGTCGCAGATCCCGAGTATCAACGAGAGTTGAACTATATACTTCGCGGCCAGTCGCTGGTCTTCTCGTGGCCAATCACATATATTCTGACTGCTATTTGGTCTTTTTGCAAGTCCTTGCAGGACCTTATCCTCCCCTTTGTTCTGGTATGTCATCCTTTCTCTACCCACGATCCGAGCTAATCTTCTGTAGTTGCATGGCCGAGACAAGGTTTCTGCGCTCTATAAGAACATGAAAGGACAGAGGACGGTGCTGGAAAAGCACCGTATCGTTCTTGAAAGTCTGAACGGTCTAACAACGTGCTTCATGCATCAGGAGACAGACGGATGTTCCCGACTTTATCAGTACTCCGGTCGGCACGAGCAAGAACCAAGTCAACGCCAGAATCTGGTGGCCGTCAACACATACACTGGCAAGCTCATTCTTCGCAGTCGGGAAGAGTATGACAGCAAGGGAACTCTGCAGAACGAGTTTGTATATGATTATCCCGAGAATGCCTCAACTTCCAGGGCAAAGCTGCCCATGCAGCGACAGTGCCTTGCTGGCGAGCTCGAAGGACAAGTTGTCCAGTACGACGAGCGAGGATACATCACCACCGGGTCCGCCATGAGAGGCGTCAATCCCGTCCAATTCCAGTACTGGTACCGCAAGAATGCGAAGTTCGATGACGAGTTGCTTCGTGCCGAGTATGTCTTTCCCCATATCAAAATCAAGGTCGCCTGGAGTATGCCGCCACCCACACGTCCGGAGCGCCTGGACAAATGGATCCCCTATCCGCGGGTCACCGAGGCTGTGTTCATCCAAGATGGCGATGTCTACAATGCTCAGTGGACCTATGATCACAAGTTCCATCCGATCATTGCGACTACTCTAAACGGCGAACACGTTCCCACGCCGCCCATGATCTGTGACGACTGGTTCCATGTCCTCGAAAAGCCAACTGGGTGCAGCTTCTTGCACGACAATCCGCTTGTCTCGTTTTCTTCGACCAAAACGAACATTATTTCCCGCCACCTGGGACTAAATGTCAAGCAATATCCGATTCCAACATCGCGTGCTCGAACACATCTGTGGAAATCTTGGAAAGCCTCGAAAGAATTCGATGCGGTTACTACCCGGTGGTTAGACGAGATTCTGCTCCGGTCTGATCGTATTCTCCGTCCGTACTGGAGGCGGCGCGACTGGGGTCGTCTGGAGTCAGCAGCAGACTATCTTGACGCCCAGGTAGACACCATTCTCGCTCGTGTCGATATTGATCCCGAAATCAGTTCGTGGACACAACTGGCCTTCAAGATCAGTGACCTGTACAGTTTCGGCCAAGGAGGTGACGCGAGGATCAACACACGTACACTGTCGACACAGCTGCAAGATACCGACAGCGAGCTGCATGTTTTGGCGATGGACACCGGCACTTGGCCCAATGAGCCAGGAGGTGTCTCTGCATGCCGAAGGGACATGGTCAACGATCTGAAGCATATCAGATGGCACATCCTCGCCGAGGCGGCGAACGACTTTGGCGTCCCCCGATTCCAGATCGAACGTAACGTGCAGTCGCTGACTGTCCTGCCGCAATGGGGTCTGGATTTCCTCAATCCGACCCATGGGGTGTTCCAAAATTGTTTGGACTCCGCAGTGGTCGAAAAATCATACGACACCACGGTTGAAGATATTCGACGCAACTTCCTCCCCATTCTATCCAGTTTAGTTCGCTGTTCACGAGCCGTCCACCTCACCCGCTCACATATCGAGGAAGCGACACGGGCCCTGGTGGACTTGAACACGTACTTTGAGTCGTCTCGCAGTTGGAACGATGTCTGGATGAGTGATACTGTCAAACAGGCATGGAGAGGCATGTGGCTCAGCGAGGACACGCCCGGCGCTGTTCCTGTTTCACAATGGTTGAATTCCGAAAGGCCCACGCTCCTGCAGCTTGACTCGGCATTGGACATGTGGCACCGCTGTAAGTTCTTAATCACTCACTGGCCGGTCCCATTTTCGATTATCACTGACAGTGGTAGATCTCTTTATCTTCTCCATCCCCGTTCCCGACAAGATTCCCGATGTTTTCCAAGTTTCGCACCACTTCACGGGCGCTACATACGGTATCCTGTGCAAGGTAAAGCGTCAATGCGCCTTGCATGTCTGGGACCATTGCGTCTCTTTTCGTGAGATGACCACATTCTTGTCATCAGCTGTTTCCTTCGATTCGACCTTTGTCAATACCACTCTCATTGGCTTGGGACATCTTTCGTGTGTTCTGATCCAGCATCACGCAGACGTTGTCCTGCCATGTGCCGAATACTTCAATCCGGGATGGGAAATCGAACTAGGAACCTGCGAAGGTGCCCTCCAGCATCGCCGGACCTTCCGTCGAAAGATTGACCCGGTTGTGAACGGAATCACAAACATGGACAAATACAAGCCAATTGAGACAATCAAGACTGCTACCCCGACGGTAGTCATGTTATCGCATATTCGGTAAGTCCCAGGAATTTGATTTCGCCGGATTGAGTAGCTGACATCTCGCAGATATGTCAAAGACATCAAGACAGCGATCATGGCAACTGACCTCATTGTCAATATTTGGGGCTTCAAGGACTATCGGTTGCACATCTATGGAGACATGGAGCGTGCGCCGGCCTACGCCTCAGAGTGTCAGGAAATCATCGCGTCGAAGGGCCTGCGTGAGCATGTTGTCCTGAAAGGTTTGGGAAACCCATCCGTGGTCCTCCAAGACGCTGTAAGTTATATTCTGTCTTTTCCTTCTTGTGATATGTGGCTGATCCAGTACAGTGGTTGTTCATGAACTCGTCCATTTCTGAAGGTCTTCCGTTGGCTATGGGCGAGGCTGCGTTGACTGGTGTGCCCGTGGTTTGCACCGACGTCGGTGCATCGTTTTGTGTGGTCACTGACCGTACAACGGGTAAGAAGTTCAGCGAAGTGGTTGCGCCCAACGATGCTATATCCCTGGCCAGCGCTCAAATCAGGGTGCTGGCCTTACTGGGCCAATGGAGCGCTTTTGCCGAGGACGAGGAGGGCTATGTGCCCCCAACTTTATCGTTGCACCCTTCGCCTGAAGAAGTGGAGCAGATCACGCGGCGTATGTACGAAAAGGCCGAGCAGCGTCGAAAGCTTGGCATGCTGGGTCGGTCGAACGTCTACAACAATTTCTCGAGTGATCGGTACCTCCGGGAACATGAACAAATGCTCTGGATCGGCAAGTACCAGAGCCGCAGCTATGTTGCTCGGGGCCCGGGTTCGTCGAGTAACTCCAGCGGGTTTTTCAAGGAGAAATGGAAGTCGTCGATTCTGATTGAGCAAACCGAGGTACTCCCGACCCCAAACTCGGACACATGGTGGACCCCCTTCCGCCCGAGGTTGAAGCGAGGAAGTCGTTTTGGGGGTGCCATCGAAGGGTCTTCGGGAACGCAAACACCTGCTTGACCTGATATAATTTTAATGTATAATCTTCTGTTTTCGAAGACACTCACTAGATATGTATATTTGCATATAGCGCATATCATTTTTTCTTTTTTGTGGTAATTGGTCATGCAGTAATAGCTTCCCCGCCATCAAACCGCTTATATATAATTGAGTTGTTTTCAACCTTCACGGTAGCAATATTTCCGATTATCTGGCTGTTGTTAATGACCTGCAAGACTGAAGACGTTAGTAATTTGTGCGTTGTCGACTGTCTGGAAAATTAAGAAGAGAAACATACCACATATTGCCTAGAAGTCGTTGTCCAAGAGAGTGAGAGAGGCCTTGTGGGTTAGGAGAGTAACTATAACTATGTTGCTGTACTCAACCGTGGCTGCGATGGCATTCGAATCACTCATTCATGCAACTCAAATATGTGTCATTAAGATACATGAATACTGTCCGTAACTGCAATCGTCACATGGCCATTTATGCCAGACTTCCGACATCAGTTGAACTTTATGCCTTCGAGTCCTGCATCCAGACATTAGCATCCCCGGACCGTTTTTAATGCAAAAGAATGACACCAGTATGATTGGGGCGGACTTGATCGCTTACCATCTGCTAAATTGTATATTTCTCCGCCATGATCTGATGCACCGTCGTCACCTCCTTCCAGAATAACAACATCTTCGTCATCGCTATCGTAGAAAACCTCCTCCACCGCGGTGACAAGGTTATGTTTGGCGGAGGAGAAGAGCTCAGTCGCACTCTTCTCATCTTCCTTGTGCGTGGTCGAGAAGAAGGGATGATCGTTGCGAATTCTCCACCCCTGGCACACATAGCCCATTGGTGTATGGGAGATATCTTGACCATGACGACGCAGGGCCAGCCATTCCTGTAGAAAATGTAACGTAGTGTCCTTAGTACGCCGCGAATTACCTTCAAGCTCGACATGGAGGCGCTCGAGCAAATCCTGGTATTCATCAAGCTCGAAGTACAATCGTCCTGCCAGTATACCGATCTCAAAACGGAGCCAGAGAGGGGCATTCCAGCCCTCCGGTAGACATGGAATTGCGTAGAAATTGAAACGATTGAACTGCAACATTCTCTTGGTGAACGGCGCGGCGTAGAGGATCAGATGTACATATGGAGTCTCCATAGAGCGGATGATGGGGATCAGGGCTTCCGCTTCTTCCGGGATTATGACGAGAGCAGTGTCTGTCTTCATACTCCAGAGGATCCAATGGACAGGACGCTGTAAGTCACAATGAGTTGAATCCCACCCAATTTCACAGACATACATACCGTGTAGTTGTCATTTCTCTCCCCACGCCTTAATTCAATCGATCTTATCATTTCCTCCGAGGCGTAAAGCCGAGAGACAATGGAGAGCGCTTTCAGTCCGTGCTTCAGAGCCAGCTCAGTCGATAGAAGAATTTGTGATGCCTTGATATAGCCCCCTTTGCCTTCCAATACACCGGAGTCGACAAAGCTCAGAATTGCTGGATGGATTCCAGGGAAGGTAAGGGCTTTCCTACGACGAGGTCGCTGTAGCTCTCTTTCCTCCTGAACCTCATATGCCACCTCCCGCTCCTGCTCCACTTCTTCCAGCGCTGAGGTGTGAGCGGAGGAGTACTGTTCTTGAATCAGATCGTGATTTCGCCCGAGGTCTCGCATGAATGTCTTCAGCACGCCTCGCAGTTTTAGCTCCTCCCGAGCTGACGCCGCCTCGCAATTCTTTCGGGTCTGAGGGTCATAGAGCTGTTCAAGGGTTTGTTGTTCAGGCTGCTGCAGGCGCTCGAGAAATCTTTCCCGATGGCTTCTGCGAGTTAGGAAGCTCTCGTAAGTTGCGGCAGCTTGCATGCGGTAGCAAAAGTCTGCACCTTGAGCGTAGTACAAAGGAAGCAAGTCCTTATTTGTGGCGCAAGTTTGGTGAAGTAGCCATGCAATGACATCCGATGAATCAAGACGATCATTGGTCTGTTTGTTTCGCACGTCTAGAATGCTTTGATGAACCTCCGGTGGTGCGACAAAAGTGATGGATTGCGTGGTGCCTAGTTGTCGCAATCTCATGGCGGCTAATAAGACAGTTAGCATGAGAGACCTCAGAAATGGTTTCGTTTTAACGAACTCGGAATGAGAACGTGAAGTAGAATCTAATACCTTGTACCGTGTGATCCTTAGTTTGATGCAAAGCAAGTGTCAAGGCGCCCCGAGCATCAAGCGGAAGTTTGAGATCTGTTCCTCGAGTGTGTGCTTCGTCGAGATAGACAAGACAGCGATCCATATTGTCCACGAAGGGGGTAGCGATCAAAGGAGCAATTTTACCCGTTTGATACTGCACCCAAGGTCTATTGTCCGCTCCGAAATACACTGCGGCTAACGCCTCCTGATCTTGTTGTAACCAAGCCCTGGCTAATGTGTGATTGTCCATCTCGAGGATGTAGGCGCCAGCATCAATCAAAATACGTATCTTCTTAAGTCGAAGATGGTCGAGCAAATCATGTTCCGAGAGGCGTCTGCCATCGGAACCGGCAGCTACCATGTATTGGCGATTCCTTGGCTGCAGAAGATAAGTGAGAACCTCTGCATTCGTGTGAGCCAGTTCTGGAAGATCATGTTGCTCTATAGTCAGAGGAAGTAGACGTCGATTATCATTTGTCCCACTAAATCCAGTTGTAATTCCAGCGTGTTCAGGGTAGTCGTCCCCATTCAACTGTTCGGCTTCCCCAAACAACGGGATGTCCCATCCTGAAGCCTGCAATTTGATGGTGAACTGCTTGGCATGGATAGGGAAAACAAAGTATTTGAGGAAATAATCGATCACCACTTTCCTGAAACGAAGATGCCGCCAAATCTCATAAACCTGGCCTTCATCATCGACATTTATGATGTTCCAATGGCGTAAAGATTCCGGCAAGGCAGTTGATGTTTGAGTCCAGCGATCGTATTCCGAAGTCGGGTCGTCAGATCTGAGCACCGCCTGGAGACTCTGACGTAGCTGTTTGAGACTGATTCCTTGGTGATAAAATGCAAGGCATGTAAACAGGATGGCAACATCCGGATGTCCCCATTCCGCCTGGTCGGACGGCACGCCCTTGGCAAGGAATGGGACGGCCATAGGGTCGCGCGTAGGATGGAGCCCGTATTGGACATTCCATCGCTTCTTCAGGCAGAGAAGCAAAATGCCGTGTACGAGCAATCCCCGCAGCAAATAGATAATCTTGCGGAAGTGAGGTTTGTCCGGGAACATGTTGGAGACATGCTTGCTGACCGACGTCTCGACTGACTCCTCGGATATGAAGATCCTCAGTGATTGAAGCTCGTGACTTTTGCACTGACCTACGGGCAGAAAGCACGTCTGGCCATCACAAATGTCATTTACTAATCTCTTTAGTAGAGCACGCTCCGCATCGTCCCGTAAAAAGTAGGCAACTGGGAAGTCGGTAGCTGGTCGATTTATAACATCAATGCTGCGAGGAAAGTCGTTCGCAAGGTGCGGTAAGTGATGCGCAACAGAGGCTAGGATGGCCATTGTGACTTCCCAGCGGTAGGGGTGGCCATCAACTGCTAATTGGGAGCCACTGGGGTAGACGAGCTGGGTTCTCACAGCAAGGGAGAAGTTTTTTTTTT
>NW_020798259.1:0-36557 GCF_002237265.1 Aspergillus thermomutatus
ACCAGTGCTGAGTTTCAACCATATCAGTGGCCTGGGAAATCTTGGAGTCGGAGAGTCGCTGCAGGCCACTGAGCTTGAATGATAGGACATGTTCGGGAATACCAAGAATGATGCCCGATCCGTACAAGCTCTCCTTGTGGAGGTGGCGATATTCCGCAATCATTTCCGCAGTTGTTGGAGTCCGTCGTGAAAACGGAATGTGGGTAATTTCCCTGCCTAGCAGTCCCCCAAGCCGAGACTGGAGTATCTGAGCTGTTTGGGAGAGCAGTGCCTTTGGCACTAACAGTCGTGTAAGCATCTTTCCATCGGCGAGAACAGAAGCAACCATTGGCATGATGACGGATGTTTTCCCTCTTCCCATGTTCATTTGGAGGACCGAGTTAGCGTCAGAGCTAGGATCAATCATCTCCAACGCTACGGTGACCTGTTCTTCTCGGATCAGTATGTTCGCGTCGAGCTCCAACAACAGCCAGTCAGGGAAGATGTAGGGCTGCCAGTTGGTGTGGCCACTCTCGCACATTTCCTGGTGCAATTTGGCTTTATCCTTTTTACCCAGAGCCTCTTTAATTCGGATCAGCCGTTGCAAGTTCAGAATCGACTGACCATACGAAACGAGGGCTTTCTCCATGCCTGGCCCGAAGCAGCACCGTGAAGTGGATCGCAGCTGATGAAGAAGTGGAACAGGCATGGTACAAGGCCATAGGTTGGCTTGGCTTAGCCAAATATACGTGCAGTTACCGCGTGAGAGAGCGTTGGCTATCTTATTGCGCCTCTGATTGATGGCTGCTCGTGCAGCCCAGATCTCCGCATTCAATGGTTCAACGCCCTTCTTGAAGTCAAGGTCCAGGCCCATGCTCGCAGGTGTGTGGACGAGCCTAAGCGCAGCTATGCTCTCTTTCAGATCCCGACCGTATTGTAATTTCACAGGGCACTCAGTATTCAATAGGCCATCAACAATAGATTCGACCTCTGCAACCCCCGAAGTATGATTGGCTGCAACTGAGGCGCTCGCGGAACCATGGAAGCCTAGGGAGCCTGGGGAGCCTGGGGAGCCTGGGGAGCCTGAAACGCCTGTGGAGCTTGGAAAAGGTGGCAGGCCAGGAGATATCATCTTTGGCTTAGCAAGCTTTCTCAATCCGTCTAGGCTGCTGTGGTACACATCAATCGAGGGACCTGGGCTCTGTAGAAGGTCTTCGTCAAGTCGAGGAAGAGCAAAATCGCGGCGAGTGCGAATCCCGAGAACGTCCTCACAATCGAGATCGGGCCATCTAGCAATCACGGGCTTTGCTGCCGAGTAGTGCTTGTTCAGGATCGGTTGTACCTTTTTGAGATGATTTCGGAGCTGGAGATTGGCGTAGAGTCGACCCCATTCCTTGTTGATGACAAGCGCCGCTTGTGGAACATTCAGACACCCAAGGTGTATTTCCGAAGAACCGGACTCATTTAAATCTTTCACGTAGGCCTGTAGATCATCCATTGATGGGGCTGAGCATGGCCACTGGCCCAGTAGGAAATCTGTAAATGTTCTCAGAGCATCGTCACACCTCTTCTGATGTTCCGCCAATGTTGGCTTTGCACGATTGGTAGCCACTTGCTGTTTCCTGTTCCGCTTTCGTGGCGGAGGAGCCTCCTGGAACGATTCGAGATATGGCGTGGCCAAGTCGCTTATCATTTTGGCAGTCGGTATTTCACCAACCTCAAATTTAGCGAAGGAGGGATAATCCGGCAACTCCAGAGCTTTCAGATCCTCCAAGACAAAGAATGCTCCTATCACCCGCAAAGCTGTCATATCGATGCCAGTGCGAAACGCGACCAATCCCAGCTTGAAGAGGATGTCAAACTTCTCCTCGATGGGGGACACCTTGCATAACTTAACTAAAGCTCCCCAGTGATGTGGAAGTTCAATAGAGAGATAATCGTCGAGTGTTTTCAGGTTGAATGACGTGCTATAACCACCAATCAACGGCCAGCTTTGTAGCAACTTTTCCAGTGAGTGTGTTGTATGAATGGACGGAGGTCGAAGCCTGATGAGATCGACAATCTCTCGGACTTTCCCTGTTCGCCCGTTCGAGACCCAGCCGTCACGGCTAATGTAGCGGAAATCTTTGGGTGGGGGCGTTTCAATGGCCTGATAAAATGAGCAGGACCGTTCGTAAAGTGAACGGCGCCAGAAAGCACGCTGAGAGAGGTGCGGTATGTTTGATGGCTCTGGCGCCTTCGTGGAGGCGGCGGAGGAGGACTCGGGTGAATCCACAGCGAAACTTGTCAATCGCTTAGATTTGAGGATTATGCGATCCACGACGGGCCGGTACCCATCATGCTGAATGAAAGAAGTCAAATGTGAATTCCAATGCACGATCTGCTGGCATTTCCTGTCTTTAGGATAATACTCGCGTCGAGCGGTCAGGTCCGCGATTGATTGAAGAATTCCGATTTCAGGCTCAGATAAAGGGTTCCACGGTTGGGATTGTCCAGACTGCAAGCAGGCAAGGGCCTCCTCGGTCCCTGTTTGACCAGTGAGTGGATCCGGTATGAACGACGATGTGAATGCGTGCAGTCGTGCTTTAGTATAGAGGATCCGGAGCTCCTGGGGGCTCTGTAATCTACCCAGCACGTTGTCAACGATGTATCTTGCATACAGACCCACGTTTCGAATTCGAACTGCGACGTGCATGCCTTTCCGTTCGTATTCAAGCCGTCCCAGTGGAACAATGATACTTCGCTGTGCACGGTTGTACACATTGCGTAGAGCAAGCATACTCTGCAGCCCATAGAAGGTTCCCACGTCTTGGTTTGGGTCCACCTCAGCACTCAGCTGTTTACATTGTAACAAATTCTTGGAGCTGACGTAAAAGGTCAAGTTCATGCGTTTCAGGTCGACGCATAGAGGGCCATTTGATGGCTGGGTGACCATTATGTTGCATGGTTCCTCAAAGTGGCGGAAGATGTGAGCTATTGAAAGAAAGATACTGCTGCGCTGATCTACCAAGGACGTTCGTTTTCGCTGGGCCCTTCGGCTTCGAAAATTGAGGACCCAGAAATCGTCGTTCCACATCCGTGCCTGCCGCCTCACGTAGAGAATGCCGGAGTTGATATCAAGCCAATGAACGCATTCTTCAATCAACATGGCCGGTAAATCCAGATCGTGGCCAGAGCCAGGGCCAAAGACACCACGTGGCACAAGCTCCAGAATTGAACCAGCCTTCACTGCTCGCACGACCAACTGCTTGCTTCGATAGCCGAGGTGTATCTGATGACCCTCCTTGTTAAGAGCAAGCACATAGCGCATGTCTGGCATGGGGGAAGGAAATGCGAAAAGTCTCTGATTCCCGAACAAAGTCCTTAGAAGTTCGGAATCAGTGATATCATTCGGCAACTTTCCGATCGTCTGGCCATCCAAGAGCAGGTGACCCTGGAGCAGGTGGAGATGGACCACTTGAGGGTTGCCGTTCCCATCAGATTCCCGTACCGTCGCCGTCACCCAGCAGGTATCATTCGAGATTAATGCAAATTTCCAATCAGTGTAGCACCGTCCTATCGCCGGCCAGGTTGAGTCCAGAGCCTCGTTGAGAGCGCGAGGGTGCTGCTTCATCCAAATCCCTAGCCTGGGCCGCATCGCAGCGCCCATTTTTATATCACGGACGAGCATGCTGCGGGTAAGGGAACTAAATTTTGTAAGGTCAACGACCAGGCCCTCCTGCATGGCGAGAGACGTTTCAAGGAAGACCTTGAAATCTTGTGCGGTCATTGCACAATTTTCATAGGCCTGGGGCAGGAACGTTCTGCGGCATAAAAGAGCGGACAAGAAGCAATGACGAGCCGCTTGAGTTGCCGTATCGGCCTCCTCGGAGTTACGCATGAGATCACGAAGAAGGTGTATCCAAGAGAGTGTGACCCTCCTGATGCGGCAGATGAGCTCATAGGCCTCGAAGCGAGCCGCTGAACAGCAATACGACCAGAGTTGGAGCGCCAAAAGAAGCATGGTTTCCATGTAATTCACCTCCCGCCAGTTTGCTGAGATTATATCAATGTGCTGGTGGAGAAGCTCGTTGAGCCTCCTACAGAATTGAACATCTCGAAACGCAACATGCACAGCTCGTAGGCTATCATTCTCTAGTCTGGGGCCAACCTGGAGCGCAAGCAGGCGCACCAGGGCCACGGTATCGCGTAGGCTAAAATCAACATTGGAAGATCCTAGTTCGATGAGCATTGAAAGCCAGCGGCGGTTTTTCCCTCCCATGATGTGATGGCTGGCCTGGTATTCATGCAAACTGAGGTAGGGAGGGCAATCATTAGCGCTAGCAAGTGCCTCATAGGATGACGGGCCTGGGCCATCAACTGCAAATAGTACCGACGAGTACAGAGCTGCAAATGGGTGCTGCTGGGGTAGACTGATGCTGAAGTGATGGGCGAACGATACATCTGTTCTGGTAAACGTTCTCGCCCAGATCTTGCGTTTTAAGTCGTAATAGACAAACTTCAAGCCTGAGGGTAGCAGAATGGTCCGGCTCGTAGCAGGTAACGCTTTCCAGTTGTAATGTGTTTTCAAATAGGACTTTGAGTAAGACGCCAGAGTAAGGCCTTCTCTCTTCCTGGTTGTATGATACTTTCTCAACTGTGAGTATTCACCAAGAAACATCTCTGGCTCCCCAAAGTCACCATGACCGTCGCTAGGACCTCGGCTGAGAGTTGCAACGATATTCCAGGTCGCGGCACGGTACGCTTCAAAGCACTTTGGCAAGTTGAGTTCAAAAACAACTGCCCTCTGCCGCGGCGTGTCGTCATCTGGAGGAAGAAAGTCCTCATGAACGTCAATTTTCAGGCGGCGTCGCCTGCGAATATAGTAACAATGGTTACAGCCCCGAATATCGTGGGTTCCGTCTGGATTCACGCGCTGTGTGCAGGCGGTCATTGTTTTCTTCTCTGTTAGGTCACGAAATTCATTGTTGATCCGCTCCAGTTCCGCGACTTTGTCCTCTCGAGCTTTCAGCGACGCAGCCTTGATCTTTCGCTGAAGCTGGTGCATTGGTTCGCCATCCTCTGAGTCAAAGTACCGGTCTGCGAAGCATCTAGGCGAAGTGTCATCGAAGATTGTTCTTCGGTCAGCTCGGGCTTGCTTGCAGCGAACACTGATGTAAACCTGAATTTTCTGTAGGCGCTCCATATCGCTAAGGCGCGAGAGTAGTATTACATCCAACAACTCGGGCCTCACCCAGGGATGATATGATTTGAGCAATGGATACACAGCCGTGGCGCACTTGTCCATATGGACCCACGTTTCGAACAAGTTCAGAATAAAAATCCCCATTTGCTCAGGGTCATCCTGATATGCATTGCTGCCAGTATTGAGGTAATCTTCAATTGTCGAGGCGAGCTTCATACATAAAGCTTCACAATCCACCTTGGTGGCGGGAGCTTCTCGTGCCTCGGACTCTATGGCTTGTTCTCGGTCGGCGAGAGCAGAATAATTTGTAACCAGGTCAAGGAAGGCGTTCGTCGTTGCTTTCTGTACGTTGCGAGTCAATTGCTTTGAATCAATGCTTAGTGGTTCCCAGGAAGACTTCTGGGGAGGCCTCAGTATCGAGTGAAAGAATGCCGCACTGTTCCCAAGACTTATCTCCATATCCTTCGGATGTGCGTAGAGTGGGAGGGACGGTATTTTCCGTTCAAGTCTTCTCTTGAACGATTTCCACTCCAACTCAACGGCAGTGGTAGCGGCCGTGATCGACTTCTGGCAAATCGAACCGACCGCTGACAACAACCTTGCATAAGAGTCGGCGACAGATCCGGTAGAAGTTTCCTTTTCTGTCTCCAGCTTGGCTAAACGCCGACAAAGCTTAGTCTTCAGGAAGTGGCAATCCTCAGGAGTGAGGTGGTCGACGGCATCTTCCAGCAGCTTTGACATCAGAGCAGAAAGGAGGACTTTGTAGTGCAAGCGACCCAGTGCCTCGCCCAGGCGAAAGATTAGCATTCGCTCAATGCAAACTCGTAGTACAAGCCAGAAGGGGCTCCGCCGCCAAGGTAACTCCGCATTGTTCCAGCAGACATCGTCTCTTACGCGCTTTCTGAGAAGTGGGGGACAGGCTCGCTCGCCATTCGCAGCAAGGAATGTCATCAGAAATTGCGTTATGAATCCAGGATCCGTTGAATCTCTAGTCTCGGAGACCTCGGCTCCTGCCTTACGTGTCTTGGCCGCGAACTCGTGTATAGGCTCAGTGCTCGCCTTTTCGAGAAGGGCTGCAAAATTTGACTGAAAGACAGGATCACCGAAGTCATGGAGAGGCAATAACACTGCTTGGCCAGGGAAGTCCCATGACAATGCTCCGTCTGCCGCCAAAGTTTGTTCTGTTGTTGGGGACGTCTCAAAGGCTTCGATAACCACTACATCTTCGTCATCACTAGACAAAGTTAGAAGTGCGTGTAAGATCAAGAAGGACATACCATGGTCTCCGTAGATATAGACAAGCGTTTTGCTGAGCAATGTGGAGAATAAGTGCGTCACCAGGTGCAATATCCTTGAACGCACACAGCGCCGCGTCTCTATTGACGAAGCCATTCCCATTAAGAAGTATGCATGTCCGCAACAGTTTTTCGATAGTATCCCAGACTTCGGTTGATGACTTGTCACAGACACTTCTGAGTATGTTCACTGAGCGAAGGAGCCGTTCAACCAGCTCTCTGTTTACCTTCTCAGTCTCTGCATCGCCATCTCGGTTTCCTGGAAGTTGTGGTGGCAGTGCGACGTGATTGAACGTCAAGGCCAAGATGTTGGACTCGTGCATTATGGCTTAAGATAAGGCTTTGGTGAGAAGGAGAGGGTGAAAATCTGAGAGAGAAAGTATGTGAGGTGTTTAAAAGGTGGAAGGAGAAGGTTAGATCCGAATACAAAGAGTGTATCAAGACAGTGGAGCTAAGTCGTACAATCAGAAATTTGTCAGATCGTGGTGCATGCAAGGTTCAGCAGTGATTTCTATCCCCTTTGCCGTCAAGATATGAAGTCAAGGGGAGTTTTTGAAATCGATGCCTACCAGAAAAGGATCACCCTGGCTAGCCTCGCCAGACGGGGTAGCTGGGCCTGGAGAGCATGAGCGGTCACCAAGTAAGTCGGACAGAAACACGTAACAACGCAAAAGAAGGATAAGATAGGGGAAAGATCTCGAGTCGAGAAGGGTCGTGGATGTGTGTTTGGGATTGTTTTCAAGTTGGATGTGTGATGCTTCAAGCGCTAGCAAGTCACCTGATTTGTATACTGTCCTGAGGCCTGAGGCAAACATACAAAATCGTAGCTGTTCATTGTTTCCCTCGCCTACTTGGGCTGTTGGGAAGATGCTCTATTGTCCCTTAGTCCTCCCCTTGTACTCACCGGTGCTTTAGCAGGCGCCGAAAGCAGGATGGGTTGGCTACATCAACGAGAAGGGTACGAGACTTCCATACAGTATAATGAAATCGGGAGAGAACAATAATGTGATCAATGTACACTATGGCTGTCTTCTAGAGATAGGGCCAAAGAATATTCTCTATCTTTTGTTGGAAGAATGAGGGAGATGTGGCTAAGCCCATGGTAGAAACTTTCAATGTCTGCAAATCGCGACGGGCAGTCACGAAGGTGGGTTTCCATCAGTCTAGTTCAAGTATAGGTCGTTGGAAAACTCCTTTATGCATATCCATTCATATGAAGACTGTGCTGCCTCCCAAAACTTCCAACACATCCTCCTGACGCGGAAGAGGATAGGGGTTCATGAGTAGCTTGGTGTTGACCTTTCGCATATCGACCACGAAGAATGGCTTGCCGTTTTGCCAAAGAACAAACCCAGGGGCAGCTATTGGGCGGAGCTCACCATCTGGAACCTTTTCAATCCGTTCTCTGCTAGCAGGAGGTCCAAGGGGGAATTAGCTGCGTTGTGTCGCCAGCGAGCAATCCGAGCTCAGGCCGGAATACATTGGGACATCACTTTCCCATTGATTGGGATTCTGGTTGCTGTTCCTCCCAAGATCATTATCTGAATGTTCCTCCACACCTTGGACTAAACACACTTGACTATTCGGCATGGCAGTGGTACAGTTTCTCGGGTTATATTGAATGTCGAGTGCCATATCTTGTATTATTCAGTGTTCCGTCATGAGGAAAGGGTAGTATGTGGACATCGAATATCTATGACAGAAAGGGTTAGTACCTATTCCCAAGTTCCAACATCAACTGTAGCAATGGAATTACTGTATCTCCTTTGGATTGGTGAGTAACCCCAATATAGCCACATAAGGAGAGCAAATACCACTATGGTGAGAGCTGACAGGCATGCAATGCCTTTAGGTCCGTCATTAAAGGTGAACGTAGTGGATATGTTCCCTACTAACGCAGTAATATTGTCCATGTTCACTGAATAACTGAAGAGCTGTGGAATTATATATCTAGGTAGTAAAGGTATAGCTCTGTTAGTTACTAAGATCATGAATACTGTCCTAAAAACTAACAGACTTTTCTACAAAGTGCATTCCATAGTAATGGAAACCATGTTAACATTTCTACACTGCATAGTGTCTACCTCAACTAACAGAGGTAAAGCTGTACAGAGCCCTTAGAGGGTTCTCACATCCCAAAAAGCTTGTCCAGGGGCTGGATATAGCATTCTTTATTATTCAATTTAGGAAGCTAGGCATGATCCCGTCGAACGGGGTGTACGTCAGTTTCTACTCAAGTATCCCGCACTGGACAAAACACTCGCCTGGTCGATTTCCTCAATAATCACAGAGCAATAGCGTACTTTAGAAGGCCTGGCCGTGCGTGTTGGATGCATGTTTGAACGCAGAGTCTCAATGATATTCTTCCCGTTGAGTGCTATTAGTCGAGCCTTTAGGTGTGGTAAAGGACAGAAGGGCTGCGAGAGGAGAGAAAAACTTGGGTTAAGACACTCTTGAGAGAGAGCATGCAAAAATCTCCGAAGACAGACTTCTATGAGCATGGGGCACTGTTCCTCGGCATAGTTCGCCCATCAAGAAAAGACTTACGATTTATTGCCTATTAGTTGAGCAGATATGGCAGTGATGACATAGATTTTGTATATATGATTATGTTCTCTCAAACTGTGAATATCATGTAGTGTTTTGAAAAATAGAGAGAGATGTAGGGTCAGAATAATGATTCTTAGTTAACAGGATGTTGATCACATATAGAAATATGTAACGAACGGGGGGTAGTACTCTGGGCCTTCTGAACAGGATAGAATAGTAGGAGGCGTATACCATATTCATATCAAACATCGCCGGATTTGAGGTACTTCTGGCCGTCATCAGGGGTTGTGTAATTGAGAGTCTCCCTGGGATTTATCAATCTCTTCATCCAGAACTCCAAATGTGGCTCAACCTGGGCCTCCTGGATTAGACACAATCATTCGTATCATCCACAGCATGAATGTGGGTACCTACCCAGTCAAAGAGCAACCATAAACCGAAGGTCAAAAGCATCAACGACGTTGCAATTGGAAGAAACTATCTCCAATCTGGATTTTCTTTCAAAAGGTTTATATTCATTCCAAAAAGGCTCTTGATAGATGTGTCAGCAATTAGGAAAGGACATAGATATATTCCTTGCTTATGGATACACTTACCGACGCGAACATAAGGGGAAGGAATATGAACTTGAGAATTAGTTTGCTTGACCGGGTTGAGGTTGAGTTGACTTACAGTAATCCAGGTGAGTCGTTTGATGCTTTTTGCCTCGCGAATGGAGGTCCATGCAATTTCCTATCCATCACCGGTCAGTTGTATTGAGTGTCGATGTCGGGGTGTATTCACAATCTGTAGTAACTCGCGAATAATCTGCTCGATGCGAGCAAGTCCCGAACCCAATTCCTGATCCATCTTTTGGATCATTTCCTTAAGCGGGCGCTTCTGAGCTTCAGTATTCTCTTTCATCTTCCGAAGTTCTTCATCAAGCGATATCGTTTGGTTAGGCTGTCTCATACCCATAATATTCCCAGTTTTCTCTTCTTGAACATATGGATATGGATCGATATCTACCACATGTGTGAGTCCAGCAATATGGCCTTTGAGCCAACTTTGCAGCGTAGCTTGCCGTTGTGCCTTTCTCTGCAAGTTCTCGAGGACGATCCAGCTTCTACCTTGTAGTTCGACTTGTTTTAATCTCTTTTTCGTCGAGTGAGACATGATTGGTGTCAGCCCTAGGCTATTGGGACCAGGAGACACTTACAATATCATTGATCTCATTCTCCAGATCCGATACCCTCTTTTTCCATTCCCAGTCAATTTCGGAGATCAACCCTTTCAGAAGTTCGACACGATGCCTAGGTACGACGGAGGTTGAAAGGGTACTCATGTATCCATATGCAAGTTTGTTCCCCAATTCCCTGATTACCCAGGCTATCTCCAATGGAACTTTCTTCGAAAAGTCCTTTGAGCCCAAAGGCCCCTTTAAATCGGGCAAAGACATAGATAGTTTGAACATTTGGGTTTCACCGGACTGACTTGGAGACTTTGGCTGAAAGAATCGACAATAATCACCATTTAAAGCAAGATCCTCTTTGAGCTCAGGGGTGCGAAACTCTGGTATTCGCGAACCTCGTTTGAAGAGGCTGGCAGAGTCAGTACAAGGGCAATTTACTTCGCAAAAGGTTAGGAGGTGCAATTACCGCAATTGGACCTCTCCAGATTGTGGGTTCCAAGGCTCACGTGCTTCATCGTAGTCACTGACTAGAAGAAGGCGCATTCTCCCAACATCAGTGCTAGTAGTTCGAGTCAACTGGACGCAGTGGGGGTTTGGTTGCCTGAGTTCGAACAGACCCGCGGTTGGCACATCATCGAGGCTGACTCCGTGTTCGATCAGAAGCTTGGGAAGGTCCTCGTTTTTGGCCTCGATTGCATACTGCAAGGGCGTTTTGCCGCTATTATCCTGACAATGAATGAATTTATCGCAATATCTCGGATGGAGAAACTCCACAGCAAGTGAGTTATTTCCATTCTGGCATGCGATGTGAACGGGGTTTTGCCCTTTGGGATTTTTCTTTGCAAGACCGTACTTTCTCCTCAGCTTGCGTGCGAGCTCCAAAGCTTCCCGCTCGCCTATGCTGGGACTGCCAGCTTCTTGCGCCAAAATATGTACTAAAAGATTGCCCTTCTTATAGAGCAGGTCGATTATGGCCATGTTGCCAATCTTCAATGCCTTTATCAAGGGGGTCATCCGTTGTTCAGTGGTGTCACAAATGTCGGGGTCCGCTTCCAAGTCCAGAAGTAGTTTCACAATCTCTTCGTCTCCAAATTCCACAGCCCACGAGAGAAAAGTGCGCCTGTCAGGAAGTACTTTGTTCCAAAAGGAACATGTTCCCAGCCGAGATGTGAGAACTTTCAGGTTGGGCTTCTGGCATTGAGGTGGCTTCGGCTCGTTTCTTTGCCGTGACCTGGTCCGAAGGAAACGTTCCCACCAAGTACAACTACCTATATCAGCACCGTGTGATAAAAGGTACATCAAACACTCTGGCGACCCTCCAGCTGCTGCACACATCAGGGGAGATGTCTCCTCGTTACCCAACGTGTTGATATTGGCACCACCTGACTCGACGAGTTCCCTCACTATGTCGCAATGCCCGCTTTTTGCTGCCAGCGACAAGGCTGTATATCCGTCTGCATCTTTGTTCTCAAGTCCGATGTCAATGTCGATGCCGATCTCAGTTTCAGAGGCCATCGATAGTATTTGCTTCACGAATTCTAGGTTTCCTGTAGCAGCAGCCACAGCCAGTGGGGTGTTCCCTTGGTCATCCGTTAAACTTGGATCTGCCCGGGCTCGCAGGAGAGATACAATCATGTTATTATAACGGAAATCCAAGGGAAGTTGGCTGCGCGAAGCTGCCCAAAAGAATGGGGTGCGGTTTTGATCTTCTCGAGCATTGGGGTCGGCTTCTTTTTAGAAGCAATTCCACGGCCTCGTATTTGCGTTTCTGAATGGCAAGCGAAAGGGCAGTTCGGCCTTCTGGACCCTTCTCGTCCACCTCCACTCGCTCGTTCTCCAGTACCGCTCTAGTTTCATGAGCACTGGATTGGAGGACCGCTTCTATCAAAGACGTCGTCCCATCTGGGTCAGGGTGTGAATTCGAATTCTTCCAGTTCCCTAATTGCTTTTTCTCTTTTCCGCCCTCTGTCGACGCGTGCCGGGGCCCTGCAAGCGGTTTGTCTTCGTAATCGTGTACCCACTGGGGTGGCGATGGCTTGTCAACTTGAGGACTGTGCATATTCGGACGATCAACAGGCATAACTCGTTAATGTTTCTGGCTGTCAATATCGAAGTCGTTTCAGCGGGAGAAGAAACTTCATTTCTGACTCCTGACGAGGGCGGCGGCTTATAACAGGATTCCGTGGCATGGCGCAGCCAACGGCCAAGTAGCTCTGATGCAAGTCTCTGCTGCTAGTTGGGCGGTTGTCATCCACACCAGCCTTTCAGCCAGTAGTTGAGCCAACCACAGCATTGCAACAACCGACCGCTTCAACTGTCCAACGCGAAATCAGCCTGGCGATTACAAAAAGGCTGCCTAGGAGGGAAGATTTCTAGAGTAATTAGTGGATGATCGGCGGTAAAACTGCCGTGAGGGAGAAATGAAAACAAAAATAGAGAAAGCAGTGCATGTAAAGTATTATTTATGCCCACAGCCACGGCAATCTTCATCTTTCCGGAGAGCACAACTACCGCAAGCTACAGGAGGCGCTTGGGCTATGTCCACAATACCACACCTAGTGGGCCTGGCGTACCATGAATATCGTGTACGATATGACTGGCTAAATAAGAACGAAGGGGGATATAGTATGTTACGATTTGCTCATCTAATCACTCATACAATTACAAGGACAAGACCAAATCCTTCAACTTCATGAAATCAGGAACACCGAGACCAGTGACAGGATCCCAGCCAGCAGTAGCGTTCCAGTGAGCGTAGGGGATGATACCACCACCGGGAACTGGGTTGCCGGTCTGTGGGTTGATACCATCACAACCGACCGAGGCTCCGGCAGTGATGTCGGTGAATCCTTCTGCCAGCTCGCTGTAGAGCAATGGGTTCAGGAAGCCAAGGGTGGACTTGCCGGCGCGCAGACGGGCGTCGTTCAACAAACCGACAATACCGGCAAAGACGGGGCAGGCAGCGGATGTGCCACCGGACTTGTAATGTTTGCCGGTTAAAACGACCTCGTAGCTGCACACGGTTAAAACGCGCATGTCAATGGAAGCAGGGACACGTACTAAGGAGTCAAGCTATGGGCGGAAACGTCAGGGAATCCACGGCCCTTGAAGTTGGTGTACTGAGAGTAGTATTCCTGGGTATCCTTGGTAATGTGGTGGTTGAGGTAGTTCTTCACCGCAGATTGCTGGTACCAGGGACGGCTGAAGTAGTTGCTGAATCCACCCGAGCTGCCATCCCAGGCAACTTCAGGAGCATAGGACTGGGTACCACCAACCGAGGTGATGAAGGGGCAGGTGCCAGGGAAGGTGGGAGTGAACTGGGGAGTGTTGGTGCCGTCATTGGACATGCACGCCGAGCCGATTCCTGAACATGTTAGCCCAGAAAAGATTACCAGAGGGTCTGTGCCTACCGGTGTCACCAGAGGACTCGAGCACAGTGATACCACGAAGACCCATCAAGCCGATGAGGTTGCACACTCTTCTGGCGTAGTACTCGGGAACAGTCTAATAGGTCAGTGTCTAGCTATGTAACACAATTATGAGGGTGCTCACCTGTTCGTCGTCACCATACGAGTTGGAAATCACCTGTGGAAGATCGGAGTTGGGTTTGGAGAGCAAGTACTCATAGTACTCGAGGTAGGGCTCATTCTGGTTGTCCGCAGCGGTTGGCTCATCGACATTGGGAACAAACGGACTATTCATTTCAGCATGATTTTCGTCACTTGGAGGGACTTGCTTACGGTGAACCGCCAGTGATAAACTCCACGACTGGCAGGGGGTGGCTAACGGCCACGATCAACTCCACGTCCAGATTGGCCTCTCCAAGGGAAGCAGTGGCCCAATTCTGATCATTGACACCTCCATTGATCAGTTCGACAGAGAAGTTCTGGGATGGGATGTTGAACAGTTGTTCATAAGCAGCCAAGTCGGCATAGTTGGCGGACTCGTTCAAGAAGCTACCAAAGCCGATTCGACTGCCTGAAGATGCATCAGGCTTGTAGTCGCCCAGGTTGTACATCTCCACCAGGCAATCGGGAGTGATGAGGTTCGCGCAAGAGCTGTTGGTGGCTACCCTCCTGGGAAGGGTTGGAAGCTTTACTGCGTGAGCCGGCAGTGTGCTGTCTTGCTCCTTGCCAAAGAAGACAGTGGGGGCAATGAGATCGATCGAGTCAGTCAGGCTGTCGGGAATGGAGTACTGCGTGGTACGCAATTTCTGGGAAGCACCATTGCGGTAGTAGGAGAACTTGGTGTCAAAGAGCTTGTTCGCCGTTCCCACTGTGGTGGCAAAGTTTACCAAGCTGCCCTGACGAGACACTTGAGTAATATCAGCCTCGTTCAGCCATTGGATAACAGCATCATCACTTGCAGTAGGGAACAGTGACTCAATGTCGGACTGATCCAGCCATTGACCGTACTCAGCGTTCCCTGGGGTCGCCAGTGTCGTCAACTTGGACTCGAGCTGATCGAGGTTCTGCCGAGCAAGGGCAACTGAGAGGGTGATTGTGTCGCTCTCCGATGCATCCTCAACGAGCGTCCAGCCACTGGGAACAGCTGAGAGTTTCTCGTGCACCACACCAAGGGCTGGGGCTGCGAGGGAGCAGAGCAACCCTGCGTAGAGAGCCGAGGAGAGCATTGCGGGGAGGACTACTGAGCCGAATGCAGAGGGTCGGATAGAGAGATAAAAGACAAGGGGGATCAAATGGGATCGGCCGCCGATCGATATTTATATTTCCCTGTCGGTTTTCTGGAAAAAGCGAAATCATCATTCCAGCCTCTCGTGTGACAGCGCTCGACATGATGCTAGGGATAGAGCGGGGACACGCGCAGCATGCAGAGTCCAGCATGGCTTTGCGTGGTTTTCTCTGCAGATACCATGAAGGAATTAGTCCGAGTTGTTTAATTAAGTCCACCGGAAGACCGCAGGAGTGGCGCGATACGTACTTGTCTTTGATTTAGATTGATGGCAGGTACTTTGTTGCCTATTCGAGAGGCTGGAGTGCTTATCTTGGGTCAAGCCAGGTCAAGTATTTTTGCTCCACCCCGGCCAATCATTCCAAGCTCTTCCAGGGGATTTCCCCAGGAACAGCCGACTAAGCCGAGGATCTGTTGTCATTGGGAGTCTGGGACAGTAAAAGGTTACATCCGTTCACTGACCCGCCGAATAATTGAATAATTTCAACTATTTTGCCCGCTTGGAGGACTCGACTAACGCATTCAGGAAGGTGCTTATCTGCTCGCTTATTCGATGTCATGGACCAGGATGACCATATTGTTGCGGTTTCTATCGGTAAGAGATTCTAGCAATACGAGATCTGGTGTCTCACTTGAGCCGGATAAGATAATCGTAACAAGAACGGGGCAAGTGTTGGTCTTATGAAGCCCAGGGTCGCCCGTCAAGAATTCTGGATAGCGTGTGTCCATAGTTTTCGGTAATCTTTCTCTATATATTTCTAGAGTTCTAGCTCTATGCCAAGCAATAGCATCATTGGTCTAGTGGTAGAATTCGTCGTTGCCATCGACGAGGCCCGTGTTCGATTCACGGATGATGCATTCCTTTTTGCTCAGTTTAAATCTTTTTCCACGAGTCAACAATTGCCCATTAACCATCGACTTCATCTCTCTTAGTTTATTTTCTTTCAGTATCACTGCCTTCGTCGTTCAAAATCGCTGCACTTCATAAAGATCGTCGTACGTTGCTGAGTCAACTTAACCGGTTAGTTATTTGAACAGCTGGAACGTCGATATATTTTGCCAACACATCAACTACGGAAATCACGATGAATGACCGAACATGGCAAGACACCACACAAAACATTGGTCCAAACATCCTTTTGATCAGTGCTGAGTGGATGGTATCGAATGTATTATGTTTATGTTTTTCTTTTTGATAATAAATACTTTCGTTTTATTCTACGTCGTCCCGGATGTCGAACATTTACTTCGTGGCGCTATTTGATCGGAGGAGTTCCCATGGCAAGTCCCGAATCTGTATCAATCAGTACACTTGAACAGCAGTAAGTGAAGGAACCTACCAACGACAATCTGCTGCCCAGTCATGGAGGTATTCTTTGCCAAAGTCACGAACATATTCGCGCAATCCTCCAGGTCGGTCTAGTAGAAAGTCAGCAAGTAGATGAAGATACCGAGGACAAGAGCATCACCTCTTGTTTTAAGATGGCCTTTTGATTGAGCCACTCGATCGCCGTCTCGCCGTACTTTTTACCCTAATCATCTCCTTAATACCGAAACAATATGTGAACTGTAACAGGGAGGGAACTTACCCAATCGGTCAACAACAGCCCGGGTAAAACGGCATTGACACGGATTTTTGATCCCACGGACAACGCAAGATGCTTCATGAGGTGCAGAGCAGCGGCTTTGGTCACCGAGTAGCCCATGCTGCTTCCATCTGGAGTGATACCCTTATCATCGCCTATGAGACAAGGCCTATACACCGAGAGGAAGAACGTACCGCGATGGACGAGGTCATTATATAAACACCACCGTCCGCATTCTTCTCGAATATCGGCTTAGCCGCTTGCATGAGTTGTAAATGCGACATAACATTCACTTTCCAGCACTGCATACCATTAGCATCTCGACAAGGACAGCCAGGCTGTATCTTGCCTTGTCCCATTCCTCGAAAGACAGGTCATAAATGTCTCGTCTATTAGCGAATCGAGTCCACCCAGCATTTGCAATAATGATGTCCAAGCCGGATAATTGCTCATTCGTCTCTTGAACAATGCGCTGATTGTCCTCTGGGAGTTCAGAGTCCTGTATATTGTCAGTTCTCCTCTACAGTGCCCTTCGGAAATAAACTGACCCCTTGCAGAACAATGCACTTGATAGAGTACTCTTTAGCTAATCGACCGGCAAGGTCTTCCGCAACCTCACGGCTCGAGTGGTAGTTAATGGCTACATTGCACCCCTCAGCTGCGAACTTCCCGCATATCACGGCGCCCAAACCCCTGAACCGGACGTTAGCTTCGGAAGGAAAAGGAGCCATATGAGACGTTACCTTGAGCCTGCCGTGACGAGCACATTCTTCCCCTTGAGATTGTATGGCATTGCGTATTGAGTTGCAATCGGAGGTGGATGGTTGAAGTGAGAGTGACTCAGTCGATGACAGCAAACAATGTTGAGGTGATGCGGGGTAGATTGGTCCCCTCTCATCTGCATGCCGAGGCCTCTATCGCCAGGGATTCCTTGGGGCGAACGAGTACACAAGACAAGCGGTCGAGTTGTTTGCTATGCTGAGCGAAGTCATCGTGATCGCAATTCTATGTAGCCAGAACATGGAGAGTCTCATCACAGTGGACTGAGGGAATCCACTCTTTGACCAAAAAAAGAATGGAAACGTATGGTCGATGGAATCCTAGGCCACCCCTGTAAAATGTGGCACCTCGCTGGAGAAAACACTTACGGTCTATGAGAGCTCGATGCCTCTGCATTTGCGTTGACCAATCCATCTAGGTGTTGTCTGAATCATGAATCCATCTTATCCAGAAAAGCCAAAAGCAGTTTGTGCGCCTCTTCCATCCTCCTTACCTTCGCAAGCCTCTTCCTTTCGGTAATCAGAAAAGGAGTCGATTTCTTCCGAATAACAACCAAAGCCTCTTTCGTATTTTCCAAGGCATCGCGTATGATATCTCGCGTTACCTCGAGACTTGGATCGAGCAATCGTCTCACAACCTCTATGTGGCCCGACTCCGCCGCCAACGCCAGTGCTGTCCTGTTCATGTGATTTCTGTGCCAGACATCTGTATCTGCTACCCCTAATAGCATATTCACAATCATTTTTTCTCCAGCTTCAGCAGCGAGAAGCAACGGGGTGTTTCCATCCTCATCCGCCGGAAATAAATCCACATCGTCGCGCAGCAGAAGGAGCTTCACCATCTCAGCTTGCCCTTTGTAAGCCGCAAAAGCGAGGGGCGTCCTGGCAAGCACATCTCGAGCGTTGACAATGATATCAGGCCGGGCGAGTAACGCCTTCACGATCTCCAGATCCAAGCGGTGTTGGTCAGCTGCGCAGTGGAGCGGTGATTGACAGTCGTAATATTCGATTGTGGTCAAGTTGACGTCTATGTCGGGATGCTCTAGGAGAGCTCTGACCCTCCCAAGATCCCCCGACTGGATGGCGCGATGTACAGCAGTCATACCATTAGGATCTTGATAATTGATGGGAATCGCGTTGAGAGAAAGCAGGTATCGAACCACTTCTTCACTTCCTTCTTCGGCGGCACGGAGCAAAGCTGTCTCGTAGTGGCGGGGCTCGTAGTCTTCCAGAGTGTCGGGAATTGCCTCGATTATTGTCCTCACAATGCTGACCTTTCCGCCGATCAGAGCGCGTCTAAAGACAGTGTGTACCTTCCTGTCAACTTTCGGATGATGAAAAAGTCTCTGGAAGACGTCTTCCTTGCCCATCACTGCAGCCACGGCTAACGGAGTCACCTCAACGTCTGCATTTCCGTCGACGAGGTTCACGTCGATTTCCTCCCTCTGTAACAGCTCCTTTACCACATTGTCATACCCTCTTGCCGCGGCCCAGATCAGCGGCGCTCTCTTCAGACGATCCCGAAAATTCACGTTCACCTCTCCCGCCATCAAGAGCACCCTCACAACATCCGCGTGTCCTCCCCCGGCAGCCCAAAGAAGTGGCGTATCCCCAGCATTATTCACCACATCAGCCTCCACTCCAGCCTCCAGAAAATACTCGACAATGGCTGCATGCCCTCCCAAGGCAGCAAAATGCATCGCAGTATCCCCATTTCCGACGGTCCGCGTGTTCCTGCTAACACCCCTTTCGATCAGAGACCGTACGATGTCCATCTGTCCACCGAACGCGGCCGCCATAAGCGGCAGATAGAGCGACTTATCCGGATCAGCAGTATTCTGTAAACGCCACGCAAGCAGCGCCTCCATATCATCGATTCTGCCCAAATATGCAGCCGACACCAACGCAGCACCGCTCCACCCCTCTGTTTCGGAGTCGAGGCCATCTAGATCAATATTTCCTCTTCCAGCCCATGCCGGAGCCAGAACACGATCGACCAAACTAATCCCCGTCAGCCCGACAAACATCGATATCATCCCCCTTAGATAGCTCGTTCGGAGCTCCTCGGGGTCCGTATGGCTACTCCGCGAGAAAAACTCAACGACCCCATCCACCCCCGCATTGATCGTGTTGATGAGACGGTAAAAAGTCTTTGTCCCTCCTTCGTGAAGGCCACGACTACGACACAGAAGTGACCATAGTAATCGTTCTCCCATTGCCATCGTCGAGCCGGTCGGCGGCCCACGGCACATGGGAAGGTCGTGAGTGACGAGCCCGGCTCTAATCGCTGCGAGGAAATGGTCGATCACGACATTGTCGAATTGTTCTGTATGGTCAACACGCCATCTTGTGTTGTTTATTAGGGGCTAGGGGACGTACTATTGACAAGTCGTAAGTTCAAAAACCAATTTAGGTCTGCGCGGGCGAACATCCGTTCCCTCTTATCTTTCCAGCGCCAGCCCCATTTCCAGCTGGGGGTGATGCGGCCAAGAATATCGTGGAGTATCTCGGGTGGGAGGATGGCGTGCATATTCGTACTTGGAGGAATGCAGAATACATAGATATTTTTGTGAGAAGAACCCGATGGATTTTTCTAACTTAGTGGAATCACTAGCGCAAGGAGGATCTCGATCCCAACGACTAAGTGACGGTGCATTCAATGCATCAACCATATTTCACTCAGCTAAAAAGGTGTCTTGACAACGATTCTGCTCTAGTATGGTATAAGTGCAGTATGATGACTATACAGGTCGCCAGTCACTTCCTCAGCAACCCCGGCAGCTACCTCAACACAGCTGTGCTTATAGCAGTGTCGCCTGGGATGATCTCCTTCCTAAGGCGTACTAGTTACTGATGCATTGTATGTACCTACTTGACCTACAAGAAGAAAACTGTCTAGAGAAGAACTTAGAAAGAATTCATAAAGCATAAGAGGATACTAATTAAATGAGCTGATTCTAGTAAAGGTCAAAGATAGTATTTAAAAACACTATTTTGTTCTAAATCACCTAGCAAGTATAGATCAAACACCAATTCAGCAGGACTTCAAGAGCGATCACTTCTCTCCCACCGTCAATCCTCAATATAGTCGATAATATCTACTCCCCAGATACAAGCGCGGTATACTCGACGGCTGTACAGGTCCTGCCCATAGATGACATTGAATTTGACTGTATCATCTGCGACCTTTACGTCAATATCTGGGATGTGGTCGGAAGGTGAGAGCCCCTTCGTAGCGGCACAACATGGGCAAAATTCAGTGCAATGGGTCATATTGGGAATTCTGTCAGTGTCCCTCTTGCGCGAGCAGCAGTCACATGTTCTAGAGCAGCAGCCTCCACGGGTTGCACATTCTTCCTTCAGCGATGTACACAGATACCAGTCGGGGGTAGTTCTCCAGGAGTAGAATGCTCTGTGGAAGAGACCACTAGGCATATGCCATCTGTGGTCACTCATATCACTCCGGTACTTCACATACATGACCTTAAAATGTTTGTGGTGATTTTCAGTGTCATTCAATTGTGACTCCAGCTTCTGGCGATCTTCTAGGTCTGATGTTTGAGTGAGAGCATGGCGCCCCCATTCCAGCCGTTTCTCCAACCAGATCAGTGCTTGAACAATGTGCCGGGCTCGTCTCTCCATCTCAAGGAGACTCTGGCACCAAGTCAACACAGAAGGATCCGGAGGCTGTGTGTGGAACTGAAAGAAGCGAAGAAGACGCGCGGATAGATCTTTATCCCTTCGACCCAGCACTGTTGCCAGTCTTTCTACCTCTTCTTGGTGACCGAATAGGTGGTCTGGCAGACCTTTCTGAAGGCTGATTCTGTAATCAGCCGCGCTTTCTCATATATGTCTATGTGTGACAGGAGGAATGGTGCATAATCCTGCGGAGCCTCTGCTTCTTGAAGTTTCATCTCCCAGTAACCAACACTCCCTTTCTTAGGCTGAGAACTCTTCAGTGGCTTGAGAAGTCGACTCATCTTGGTATTAGAAGGCATAATTTCGAACGTATGTTTCGAATAGCCTTCTACCTCTGCTGTATATGTGGAAGTGATGAAGAGTCAGTGGACATTTGGGGTGAGTCAAAGCCAGCAGCATCTGAGATAAAAGACGCGATTCTGACATCATGATATCCAAAGTATTCACTTTTTATATAAACTCTTATTCACTAGCTTCATATTTCTAGTTGCAGTAGGTAGTGAATAGTCTATTAGGTAGTGAATTACAGACTATTACTGCATCTCTTTAGGCATAAGCGTAGACCTCCCCCTAGGACCAACTCTCCTTCTTACATTTCCAATCTCTGAAATGTAAGACCTAGGAAAGGATAGCATTCCTCCCAGTTCCTAAACTCCACATATCTATGCATTTATATCAGATGATAGCATAGAGTACGTCAATCAGAAGATGACATATAAAATACACTGCATCTCATGGCATCAGTGATGCAGAAGGTTTGATCGTGTCCAGTGAGATTGATTCGGTGAGTTTACCAATTCTTTCCTGCATTTACCACAAAAACAGTGTACTGAGATGCTTTTACTTTTTACTAGACAACGTCATGGAGCCTAATTGCTCTGACAAGGCCATCGTTCACAGCGGCGAATAACCTCGCCCCAGTGATTTTCAAGGCCCCAGGCCTGCGGCTCTACAGGCCAGTGGAAACTCTTCGCAAATGGGTGGATAGAAATTTCAAGGACCTCTTCACCAATGATAAACAGAAAGAGCTAAACAATATCCTTAAGGATATCGAGGCCGGCCCAGATGCTGGCAAGCCAATGGCCATCAGCAGCCTGTCGGAGCCACGAATCCGGGAGATCTTCAGCCTGGGGAAAGACGAAGCCATAGATATCTCCGCATACAAGGTCATACTGCCCGAGGGCATTAGTAAGTCACAGTTCAGCTCCTGCTATGCGATAGTTATGGCTATAAGTAACTAACCTTCTGTATAGAGCGGTCCCTGAACAAGGTGAACAAGGTCACTGGGGTGGGCCGTCCCCAGATTGAGCCCTTTGCCCGCACACCGGGTAAGCCTGATGCCAATGCTGATGAAAACTATTTGTGAGTCAGCATTTTTTCCTCTCCTCTCCCAGTAAGGTACTTCTGCCTTCTACACACCGAAGACTCGACGTGGTTTCCATTGCTGGAAGTAGTCGACTGAGGCAGGTGCCACTGGTAGCGATTTTACTTCGCGGAAGTCTGTTGGCTTGCAGTTACGGACAGCCTTCACATATCTTCATCACATACATATTTTACTGATCTCCTATCATCCAGAAAACATGGCGAATATCACTGTCTCCGCTGGGGACGCCTTCAGACAGCCAGGGCGTGATCAACTCGAAATCACCTCCAAATCTACTGACGTTTGATGCCCACATTAGCTTACCTGAAGATTGCTGAAAAGTGTAGCACCATGGCGAATATTACTGTCTCTGCTGGGGACGCCTCCACGACCTGAAGGATGTGCCAAGGCTTACTGGCTACATATCTCTTTTCCTCGCAGTGGCGTGCATCCTCTCCCTCTTTGCCTATTGGGCCTACTCGGCCATCAAGCGACGGTACATTTCATTGCCACAGTTGGTGTTGGTAATAGATACTAACACTTTCTGTCATAGATACTCTACAGCACATGTCCAACCCTTTCCTCACGACGGAACCCGCGAGCAATACGAGATTGCATGAGGCATTCAACATTACCAGAGGGAGACCGCCACTTCCATACCGAATCCTAAAAAGTGTTTTCAAGAAATGCCGCAGCCTATGGAGCCATTCTCTGTTCATATTGATTCATCTTGCGGACTAAGAAACGGTAATCATGATCGTTGCTGATGTTGATTATGGACTCTAATGTTTTGTTATATAGAACAGGGCATGTCGAACCATTTCCACATTCTGGCAGTCGATCCCATTTCGAAGTATGGCGACTGGGGCGGGCCGACCCCAGGTCGAGCCCTTCGCCCGGACCCTCGTGAGCGTAATGCTCATAGAGGCAATTGCGAGCAATCTGGCTACAACGGGAACGATGAGGGGGAAGCAGAGCACCCCAAGAACAGGGACATCGGTTTCTCGACCAGGAAACACGCCTATTACTCCTGATCAAGGCGGACAACATAGTCCGCAACCTGAACGGAAAGGTTGACTTTGCGGTGTGGTATGAGGGGGACAGGAATGGGATGGGGATGAATCTGGTTGCTGTTGAGGCGAAGCGGCGCGAGTATGCCAAAAAAGGCGTACCGCAGTGCCTTGGCTACATGAGTATGTCAGTATGTCTAGCCTAACCCCCTGACGCATAGGAGAAAGGCATTGGCTGACCCCTCAAGTGATAATCCATTGGCGGAAAAAGTTGCAGCACAAGCAGCACAACGAGGTCTGGGGCATGGCCACAGACGGTCATGATTTCTTCTTTCCGGCTTTTAGACGGCATTCTAAATCATCAGGAGAAGCATCTACTGTGTGCTGGTGTTGGAACAAGTATGTTCACTTCCGCCAGATCATTATACTACTAATACATCTCAGCCTTTGATGGGTTTACCAGCATTTGGAAGAGCTCTTCTAAAGAACCAGGCTTCTTCTTTAGGGCTGATACTAATGACTTTCCGCCATCATTATCAAGTCAGGCTGGTCAGAGTCATTTCCACGTCTACGGGCGGACAAGGATCTCTAGATGCAAGGAAACACCTCTGTAGAGCTAACAATTCTCCTAAGATGGACGAAAATCTCCAGAGGGTATATCAAGGTAGTATGGAAGTCTGGAGACATAATGGGGCCGGTGGCCTCATCATTACTGAAATGGTTAGTATCCTTCTATCTCAGGGCTATGACGGAAAGCTAATATTAAGAGTTTAGGCAATATTTCCGAAAGCGACAATGGAACTGCTGAACAAGTTGAATATCCAGATAATTTACCCCTTCTCCGAGAATGGGCAGCCGAAAGGCACGCAAGTTGCGTGGCCTCCCTGAACCGGACGAGGATATTCTTGAGAGGTACAAGTTGCACAATATGGTGGACGAAGACACGACTACATGGACCGCACCGCTGCGAAAACTTGGCAATGCCAACCTACACTTTGAAGAGGACGTCGACACCTTTCCATGGGGAAAGCCAGCTATTGCATTGCAACGAACTCTTCCCAAGGCAGCCGGAGACACAAACAACACTTCGCCCAACCACGACAAGCTGTTCAGTTCCGGGCTTTCATCGACGTTTCCTTCTGCTTTGCGGGCAACCTGTCCGCCCAATGAACTATCGACTTTTACCTTCGAGCAAGCGAGGGTCCTGTCCCCGATGGGGACCCGAATGGTCACCCGGGCTTCGGACATGGTCTTTCGGAGCTCAGCCGACCAAGAACCAAATTTTGGCATCTCGAAGAGTTCATTCAGTTCGCTCAGGTGGAAGGGCAAGGAGAGGGCCGCGATTAACAGATCTCCGACGACGTCTGATATCCTCTTTGCCCGCCGAGACTGGGTCGCAGAAAGACACGCCATTTGGGACGCTGACGGAATACTCGCAGGGTATGTTTGGAACAAGCCAACGACAGGAACGTGGAAGTACGTCTTGAAACGGGCCCGCTTCAAGCTGCTGGACGATGAGCCCTTTAGGTTGGCTGGTCTTGATACTGTTAAAATATTCTACCACCATAACTATGATATGGTATCCCTAGACAAAGGAGTACATCGTCCGGACACCTTTTTAGTCTGGCAGTAATGCATTTTAATAGATACACTATATCTACACTGAAGGCTACCTCCCTCAGCCCTTTGTCCTTGTTCAATATATCATAAACATTTGATAGTTCCTGCAAACAAGACAGTGGCATCTACCCTGTCAGCCTACGGAGTACATGAAACTTTAACAGAACAATATTCCCTCATTGATATTGATGCGTGACTGGTCAATGGAGTACTGCAGGTCTGAGCTAAAATAAGCATCATAAGCTCCACCTGTGAGATTCAAGTGTGTTTGCCCCGATTTTAATGGAGCACGGTGGGAGGCCTAAGGATTAAGTAAGAAGTGGTAAGAAGATCTGCATGTGTTGGACCAATTACTGCAGTCAGTCCAAGACATGTCTTAAGTAGTGTCTGAAACGTGTATAGCTGATTGGATCTGTGTCATTGAATTGCTCCGGGTGGCTCCAGAATTGCAGAAGCAATGAAGAACCGAGTCAGATTTGATCATCGAACCCTGCTCTCTTGTTGACCATCAGGTCATTGCTGATTCAGACGTCCGTCAACAAGGTTACATTGTGCAATGGGCCCGCTTCCAGTCCTTGCACGAATCTATATAAACGCCGCCCCCTCCCTCTCCGTCAATCATCAACACTATTCCAAGTATCAAAATGACCATGGTCACCCTCCTCACCGGCCTTCTGGCCCTCACCTCCACCGCCCTCACCCAGTCCATCACTCCCCCCGATGGCTGCCCCCTCCCCACCTGGACCGTAAGCAACTTCGAGTGGTACAACGGCTCGCACAGCCTCGACTGCGTGCACAACCAAGCGGACATCGACGCGTACGGCTGCCTCTGCGCCGGCTCAGGCGGATGGTGCGAACCCAACCAGGCCACCTGCAACGGCTCCTGGGTCCACCTCTGCTGGACCGGCATGCCCAACTACCACCCGTGGGGCTACGGACCCCTCGAGACCCTCGACATCGACTTCACAGACGGCCTGCAGTGCCACGACCAGTACATCGGGTACCGGGTGCACGATATCGGGAACGGGGCGAGCAACTGCGGGTACGCGGATCGGGGGCTCGGGCGCATTGTCTCGTTCTACGGGAGCTCGAATTATGAGACCTCCACCGGACGGATGGAGTACGTGCTTGGGGATGGGCATGCGCTGACGTGCAACAATGGGAGTAAGATTACGTACTCTGGGGCGACGGAGTTTGAGCTGGAGTGTGTGCATGATGCGTTCTTCAATGCGACGTGCACGGCGGATGAGTTTACGATTCCGGTGTTGGCGTATGAGTGGGCTTCTTGATGGCTTTTATGATGGGAATGCGTCACTGGAAATCGCATGTATGTTTGACGAAGTATGAATCGGACAAATGAGCTATCTATGAAGAGTCACATTCCAAGCTGGCAATTCCACCTTCGTCGCCTTCCCCTGCTCGTCCACCTCAAATACAAATTGTCCAAGTGATTTAGATGCGTATCCCCCGCTGCCGACGACCAGCCAGTCATTCACATCGAAATTCCTCTGAAATAATCCTCCGGACTTCTGCTGTGTAACTGTATACGCCCTAAAAGCCACCTCCCTGGCACCCTCCGACACAATCGTCGGCACGAGCCTCGAATTCTCATTCCCGAGCAACGTGCCCACCAACGGCATAAGATCCGTCCCATTGCTGACCCACGAGCTAACCGACAAGCCGGGATTTTCACCAGGAGAACTAACAGCCAGCGCCAGAGAGGAGTTCAACCGGTCGCTCGTGTACTCCCCCGCAAAATTCCTCCTCGCTTCAGACGCAGCCTGCTCCATGAGCGCAGGGAGAATAGCCTCCGTGACGAGATCCGCAAGAAGGTTCGTCGCGTCCGATCGCGTCGCCAACGCGCTGGCCCCGATGATGCTAAACCCAGCGTTGAAATCAGGAACCAAGACAAGGAAACTGCCGTAGTTCCCTGCGTCCCCTAGCTTGGTGTACAGATCCGTGACCACGCCCGACTTGGCATGCGTGTACCGGTATATCTCCCAAGGTCGACCGACAGAATACTGCAGGTCCGCCGTGTGCGAGACGGGTTTCATCCACCTGCGTGTGTCGACCGGCGGTAGGAGTGTAGAGTTCAAGATCGCCGTGCCAAACTTTGCCAGGTCGTTGGTGGTCGAGTAGATTCCCCCCGACGACTTGGAGATGCCGCCGTCGTAGCCAAAGCCCGAGGCGAAGTCGCCTGCGATCACGGAGCGGGAGAGCTCAGACGCTCCCGGGACGGCGGAGTAGGAGGAATGCATGTCTAGCGGATCGAAGATACTCTGCTTATATATCTCGTCGAGGGATTTCCCAGTCAAATTGGCGAGAGCGAGACCAAGCAGGATGAACCCATTGTTCGAGTACCCCGGGCTTGTCCAAGGGAGATACACAGGTGCGTCGTTGGCTGCCCCGGCGGCGTAGAGAGACCCAGTGCACGGCACGCTCCCGTTTGCCAGACACGGTGACAGTAATGGGATATCGTTCTGGTCGAACGGGGGGAGTCCGTAGGTTGCTGGATCGAGGACTGCAGGCACAGGGTTCAAGCCGGCAAGGATCGCGATTGCATACTGCAGGAGTAAATCCCCACCGTCCCATGGCAATACATCGCGCGCAACGCCGCTTATTTGCGCGGCAAGGGCGCTGGGGGTGATTTGGTCCCACGGGGTATAGTAGACTGAGTCTACGTCGGATCTGGACTTGACGTATTCGGCGAAGGATGGAATAATCTCCGTCAGAGGACGTTCCCATTGCTCACTGTCGAGCTCAAGCATCGCAGCAAAAACGGTGAAAAGCTTCGAGAGACTAGCTACGCGATAGATACTGTCTCCGTCGACTTTCTTAGTGCCATTTGGGGCATTCTGGATCTCGGACGAGGTGTAGTGAAACTGCAAAGTCTCTGCTTCTGGATCGTGGATGGAAAACAGACCGACAGAGAAGGTGAGATTCGACAGTAATGATGAATCCGAGGAGGTCTCGCGGTGTAGCGTCGCTGTAAGATTCTCCCATCCAGCTGCGACTCGGCTTGAGTTGCTACTGAGGTCTCTGGGGGCAGGATACACCGGACCAAGGAGGTTGGCCACGCTGGTGGTGCATACTGTAAGAAAAGAAAGATAAAAGAAATGTACTCGCATTTTGCTATTGATATATCTGTAGTAACTGAATGGCTGTCGCTCAAGGAAAATCACTTGCGGCCACGGCCCATATTTATACCTCGAATCAAAGCCAGACGTATTCTACAAACACTCAACATCATCTCAGACACACGTTGCCCGTCACCATCAATGTATCAAGAAAATCAACATAGCTGTCATACCTCCGTCCTATCTCAGCCTGCAGCTGGAGTCTTGGTCCCTCAGCCGCGCTCTTGGCCATCTCATATACCCGATTCGGTAATAATCGGGCGTAATGCCGAGCTTGTCCAGCTGGTAGGCATACCGCCACTTGCAACGATCGATCACCGGCATCTTTAATATCTGGAACTGTTTCTTCTCTACCGCTCTGTGTTCAAGGAATTCACTTGCTATTATTCACTTCTTACTTCAGAATAGCCTACATGAGTCCACTGTACGTGTCTCCTTCCTGCATTAGCTTCCTCTCTTCGCCGACGTAGTCCTCGAATTTTTCCCTCTCGCCCTTCTTGATCGGCTGCTGAGTCTGGACATCCTGCTGAGGCTGAACCTCAGTTTGCTGCTCATGCTGCTTATGTTCATTGTCATGATGTCCGTGATGGAGCATCCGATCCATAAATCCGTTGTGGTGGGAGGTATGTGTGTCTTCAACATCAGCGGGGCATACTATTTGCCTTGCAGGAGATGGCTTACTTTCGGACATGGTTTCTTATGCAAAAATAGACAGTTTCCTCTTGATGCTTATGGAGAGAAGAATGATTAGGGAGTTAATTGAGGGTGGTTGTTGGAGGTTGATATCTGACATTAGTCCGAGTGTAGACGTCATCGATAGAGCGGAGAATCAATCGACTACCAACACACACAAGACATCCACACAACAATCAATTAAAACTCTACGCGTCTTATTCCACTGAGGCATAGATCTCACTCAAGATCCCAGCTCGTCGTCTATATCAACCCTTTAGCTCACACTTCTTGCAATCACAATCCCCAGCAATGTCAAACAGACAATAGCCACGATAAACACCACCGCGACCATCTGGCAGCATTCCCGCTCTTTCTCCTTTCTCTCTCGGCGCTCGAGCTGGCGATCGCACGTCTCGCAGTGGAAATGTGGCTTTGTAGTGTCTAGCTGCGAAAGAGGATTCGAGGAGTCCTGAGGGTGGGACTCTACATCGTGATGGCTGGCGATGTTTAAGTTTTCGTCCCGGTCAGCCTGTGTGACAGCAGCGTATTGATGCTGAGATAGTTAGTTCGAGGTCTTTATCTACCTTCAAGCAATAGAAAAAGACATACCGTCCTTGATGATGTGGCTGTCGGTTGATTGATAGAGTCTGTGTCGAATAGTTCATGGTAGGCAGGTGCTGCCTCTTCAGAAGGTTTTGGTGGATTCATATTGATCGCTTGTCTGGAGCAGATCGACTCAACAGCAGAGTATGATATTGTATATCTGAGAGTCGGACGACGATTGATATCATCTTATGGATGGCAATGTTGTAGCCTGATGATGGCCCAGGCTAATGAGCACAGCCATCATGAGGCTGAGCATTGACGCTATGTACCCCACTCCACCTATGGGATGAGCAGTCCTCAGATAATTTAGTGGTCTTGGAGAGAAAGCCCTGGGGATTCATCTCTCGTAAGCACTAATGCCTGGGTCGGTTGTGGATGAGCCACTCACGGTCGATGAAAGTATGGGTTGGACGAGGTAGAAGTAACGCTTGTCCTCTTTGGCTTTTTGGCCTTTTACTACGGAGTCGATAGTGCTTAATCCTGCCAGGACATGCCTATGATTTTATACATTTACACCTTCGCCATGATGATGCCCCACCCGCAAGTCCATGATAGTGACGGCGACTACTCTCCATGGTAGGAAGATACAAGGAATCCGGGAGGGTTTCGAACAGTTGATCCAGGAGCAGGACAATTTTTGAGATTAGAAATGCTTTTCATTAGCTGCCTGGACCAAAAAGAATGTTGGTGCGGAGTATAGTCCAGGGGGTAGGATGGTCATTTCATTGGCTTCAATAGCGCGATAAGAACAGGCATTCAGAAACTGTTGTCCATATGAGGTGTCAACCCTACTTAACTCCAGAACTCCCAGAAAGTGTCTTCTGTTGTCTCTTATTAGCCCAAGAAAAATCAACAACCTTAAAGCCATGTCCTCGCTAGTCTGCCATGGAATGCACAAAGGCATCATCTAAAATATCCCCGCCGACCAGCCCTGCGGCATGACTAATTCCATACATCCACATGTCCCTTGCTGTGTTAGTGGAGACTACTGTCTCAGCAACTCCATCTGCCTCGGCACCAACAGCAAGAACGAAAGCTTCTACTATACGGCCGATTGCACTGATCAGACACTGACCGATCCAGCCTGTGTGCCACGATGCGGTGAGTGTCCTACAAAGTACGAGTGACCCAGCTAAGCGATGTCCAAGGCGGCCGTAATAGCGCCTTCATCACCTACACGGACAAAGGATCATGGGCCTGCTGCGAGAATACATCTACAGGGGCTGTCAACTGCTCCGATCCCTCGGACGAGGTCTATCCCGGTCCTGCGCCCTCGAAGCTCGTGACAGTACAGTTTCTTCTGGCTTCGGGGACCCCCACGTATGTGGTACAAGCTACGCTGGCAGAGACTGGAAGTAGTTCTAGTATTGGGTCCAGCTCTGCGACAGAGTCGTCGTCCTCGGGTTTAGGCGTCGGCCCTGCTGCGATGATTGGTGTTTTTGCGACTGCAGGACTTGTGCTGGTTGTCACGGCTGTTGCACTCTGCTTTCTGCGGGTTCGAGTTACACGGAGAAGGCCTGCCACAATCAAACAAAGCCACAGCGGCTACGAAGATTCATCCAGTATGCTTGCCGCAAGAGTTGGTCCGCGTTTCATCTCGGGGTCTGCCGCAAGGCCGGTGTACGAGCTGGACAAGACTGGACCATCACACCATGAATTAGACTCAAATACCGTATTATAGAGGTGCATCAATGGACAAGTGTCCGTCACCAGACGATGCTTGAACGAAGCCGGTCTCACAGTCAAGAATCCACCACATGTACCGTCCGATCAAAGTCTCCTGCCTGTCTCTCAAGCGCCCACTGTCGAATGGCCTCAAAATCCCGACAAGTGTGCATGTTATCCGCCTGCACCGTGACCCTCTGTCTTTCTTCACTCCATGCCCACACATCGACAGTGATATCGGCCGAACACATCAGACTCTGACGAATCATGTCGATACAGTGGTCAAGGTGATGCATAGCCTGCTTTTCATCCACGTGGTGCATATCAACACCCCAGAGTACTTTGCGGAGCATATCCTGCGCACGTCAGACTGATTCACCAGCTCAACAAAGGAGAACTACCAAACAGTGCAACTGATGGAAAACATCGAGTCCAATCAGATAGTATCCCGGATCCTCAGGAATCGGGACAGTCTTGTTAACCAATTTCGCTGCATCGCTCGCAGGAATCTTGATCATCGCGGGCACTGAACACTCAGCCGACAGCCTAGCAGCGCATCGGGAGAAAGGACATACCAACATGGAGATCACCCCACGCTTTATTGTTCTCTTTCGACGGCGGACCCATGTAGACGGACTTTTGGTCTCCCCAGCCGGAGTTGAAGACGACGTTCTTGTATCTGATGACGTCTTGAGCGGGAGCTAGGGCTCGTTAGTTGTAAACTTGCAGAGTGATAAGTGGCTTACAGTAAACCAGATCAGGTATTTCTGATCCTGGATCCGTCCAGACTGTAATCCCAGCTCCGACTGCGAAGAAGAAAAGCGAGACTATTAGGATATATTGAATGGCGATGATTTTCCGGAGCCGTTGATGCTCTCTGGCACCGAATGGGACTGCTTCATTTAGGAGTTGGGATCGCTTTTCATGTATCAGTGCCTCCCTGTCATCATCGTCGCTGGGAGGAGAATCTCGATGGTTTCTCAGAGGCATTTGGATAATCCGCATGAAGCATCTTAGATGAAACGATGCAGTGATATTGCGAGGGCCCTGGCATTGGGCACAATATATCTATATCCCAGGTGATCTAACCACTACACAAGAAGAGAAGCATAAGAGACAATAGAAGGAATCTCTGGAGCTTGAACTAGCCATGAAAGGTCATCAATAGGAATTTAATATGATTGGCTTTGTGTTTGTCTTGGCAGAAGGGCGATTGAGGATGTCTTTGTTCTCAGCGGTGGTGGCGGTTATTTCCACGGACCGGCTGCGTTGGACACACTGTGTTGGAAACTGGAACGAACTCTCTCGCCAGCCTAAACTTATTCTCCACTGCTCAAACTCATATTTGCTAAGTTCTAATTAACTTTGAAGGCTACATCCCTAATCCCCACCAAATTTAGCTGCCCCGCACTTAAAGGGCCATGCTCCCCACTTCCTTGGCGATATCGATCGCTATATGTTTGTAACGTAACAACCAGAAAGGATCAAATATAAGTTCCACTATGTGGTTCATGGGATTTACCATAATGCCTTCCGGGCTAAATAGTGGAGCTCACAGGTCCCCAAAGATCCAGGCAATAATTCTTTCAAGAACTGGTTTAAAAGAGATGACCCGGTTCGATTGACCACCAATGAAGGTGCTTATGATGGCATGTGGGCAGAGCTCATCAGTATAGAATTTGCTGTGTTTGCGAGGGATGCCATTGGGCTTGATCATAAGATATGGAAGGAGTGAGGATCACTTATTTATATGGAGGAATTGTACAAGGCGTTGGAGGCCGGAAGAGCTTCCAAATAGTCAGGCGCTGGAACTGACACTCAGTGACTAGATCTCCTCTTCCACAGCTTTCATGACTTTTATATACACCAATCTCCCTGCACCTTTCTATTTGCCTTGATTGCTCGCTCTGCCACCTTAAGGTCGCAGTTAGGAACTCTCAATCATTCCCTGGAATGAAGCCCTCCGTCTAGACTTTTTCTGGATCCAACTTCTTCGGTTTCATGTGCGCTGGATCGTAATCCTTTCGAAGAATATTGCCGAATGCAATGCGACCTTCTGCTGCTTAGAAGGTCTGAATACACTTATGAGCAACTAAGGACTGATGGAGGTAGCATTCTTCTTAAGGAGTTTGACCTTTGGTCCATTCCCTAATACTTCTAAATTTATATCAAGAGGTCTTAGTGTCTGCCCCAGGATCCAGTCACAGTCTTACCAGATTGTAGGCTCTGGGGAAGATCTTACTTGCTTATAGACATGAATAATTCTGGTGTGTGATTGATGTTTTCAACCACGTGGTATGTTTTGTATCGCCCAAAAATCTTGTGTTGATGAAGAATCCTCACGTCTAATTTCCTCCTCAAAGACATCCCCATCTATAGCAAGAGTGACATAAATTTCTACTGTAGCTCCGCTCATCGCAAGGATATCGCCAAGTGAACCTTTCTTTTGTACACCCTTTTCACTCGTTTTCCGGTGTCTGTCCTGCAGGTTCATTTCCCCCATCGTCCCTTCTGGGACCTCCCAACTCTGTGTTTCGATTCTACAAAACAGATCGAAACCGAGGGTTCTATCCGTTGGTCATTCTCGACATCGCTAGATACATTCGCAATCTTCCGGAAGGGAGTGACAGATGCTGAGCGTGAGACCTTTGCAAGGAATGTTGCGCAATTTGCAATCGACAACAATCTCGATGGTCTGGATTTTGACTGGGAGTATCCGGGTGCTCCTGATCTTCCCGGAATTCCAGCTGGTGATCCGGGTGACGGCAACAGCTATCTTCAGTTTTTGAAAATGGTCCGTGACAAGTTGCCTTCAGAGAAGGCATCGATCAGTCTGTGCTCTGGCCAGGGAAGCGACGTCGCCGAGAGCTCTGGATTGCTCGCTCTCAAACCCTTTTCCTGGTGTTTCGATAAGCTTTGGTGATCTATAAGTGTCCAAAACTCACTCATTTCCGGACTTGACGACATGCACAGTCTTCGAAGAGACAGAGAAGCCTTAGTAGAATGTAGACCCACAGTGAAAGGCCTTGTAAAGGTCTTGTTCTTCTCTTTTCTGGAATGGTTCGGTCAATCTCACAGAGTTGGCCAACACCGGATCCATCAGCCACTCCCCACAGCACACCGTTCTTCAGACGGGCAGCCACCCGAACCGACCAGCAATCACCGCATTATATTCGTTTGTTGCGAGAAATGGTCAACCGCACTCTCAAAGGCCACAGCATTGTTTTCACCCATGGAGATCTTCAACCAAAGAACATCATGGTTGAACGGAATGGATTCCGAGAGGACGGAAGCAGCGACTTGAAAGTCACCCTTATCGACTAGAATCTGTCAGGCTGGTACCCCGAGTTTTGGGAATGAGAAAAAAGACTGCCACAGTAGCGATGGCAACGAACTGGTAAGTTCAGTCTCTCCAATATACGAAAGAAACGGAAGAATAGCACTCTCTCAGGCCAAGGGAAGTACAAGTGTCCTCAGGGACCGAGGATGAGGCATGCTGCATGAAGCAACACCAGCGCGGAAATCACTTCCTTCTGTGCACAGAGGCGGGTTGTAATACCGATCACATTCAAGGAAAGAAAGGCCACATCGCCTTCGCCTCCTTCGCGGATCTCTCTCCGGCGACCTTTTCAATATACAGGGCCATAAGCTCCTCGTTCTGCCTTCTCTTCTCGTTGATGTCCAATTGCGGCGCAATCCACCCTTCTGCATCAGTACCAAGACACTCTTCAGCAAGCGCTCGAACCTCATACCAAGCCTGGTATTCAGCGAACTGGCGTTCATGCTCTTCAATTTCTGCTTGGCTGAATGAATAAGGGCAGTTCCTAGAGAATCCAAGGCTTGACCAATTCTGAAATATTTCTATCAAGCACGCACGAAGCGGAACGATGCCCACTTCAGAAACTTCTCCGCATCGGATAAACAGTTCTCGGAAGACACGAGGTACGCTCATAGCATCATGCGCTGCCCTGTCTTCAAGATAGGTTGACACCTCATAAGCCTTCGCCAATTTTACCTGGGACCATTCACACAAAGCAATAAATCTGCTCTCTTCATCGAGTTTGTCAAAGTCGTCAGGCAGCTTTGGTTGGAAAATTCCCTTCACGTAATCGTAATTCTGCGGAGGCCTGAGAAATATGGGCCACTGGGCCTGGAGAAACGCGGGAAGCACAGACGTTGACTGGAAATCAATGAGGGAAAGGATTTTTGAAAACTCGTCTGGGTCGACAAAAATATTTCCCATATGAAGATCGGTGTGCCACAATGTAGGCTGACAAGCTTTCCTCAATAAGTCATTCGAGTCCAAGAGCTTCATGAGACCCATAGTGACTCCCAAGAGCTGGCTTTGTTGATCAAAAGTTCCTTTGCAATAAATCGACTGATTTTGTTGTCCTTCTCTCGATATTCGAAACAATTCTCGCTGTGCAATGGATATTCCAAAGCCTGAAATTGAATCCCCTATGTAAAGTTCAGTATGCGAAGCATCAGATGGGGCTGGTAACGCACAAGGCCCTTGATCAAATTCCAGCGTCATATCGGTTTTGAATGCCCGGTCGCAAGAAGGTCCAATGCAAAAAGGCTGGGATGGATCGATATCACTAGCGAGTGACCGGTTTGACCTGTTCATATCGGTCCGAAGGTACAGACCTCCGTAGGCGGGAAACTTAATGGTCGCCAACTGAGCCTCAAGCTTGGTCAAATTCTTGATCAAGTGCAATTTTTCGAATTCCGTCATATTGCCCCAGACTTGAAACAGAGGGACCCCGGCGGCTTTCCCCATGATGATATATTCGGCCCCCACGGCATTTGAGCCATCAGATGACCAAGAAAGAACACGAGGCACAGGAATGCTAGTGTGTCTCCTAACTGGGTTGTATAATTTTAGTGGACCGAGTTTCCGTACGATAGACACCACATACCATATTCTAGAACTCCCACTTCACCAGCTGTTGTTAATGAGGGCGGGCCAGCAATGCGGCATGGGATTTTGGCTATGACATCCGTTCCATCTGTCCTCTTCATCAGAAAAGCCTTGCTGAACCGCCCTTCCATTTTGTCAATAGCCGCCACGCGGCTGGAATCTCCTCCAGCCATGGCAGCTGTACCGCAAAGCGCGTCCAAGTCGAACCGGACATATCGTCGGCTAAGTTGATGTTCTTCGTCGATGAGAAAATGGCCATTGGTGTAAGCGAAAAGATCCTCACGCGAGATCGGCATGCCTGCTTGAATCTTCAGAGACTATCTTCAAAACAGACCTCCTTTCTTACCTCGACAAGTTATCGATAGAGACGTTCCCAGCTGGCCATAACACGATTTTGAGAATTTTCGGATGAGAGAAAGCATTTCGCACGGCCAGTTCAGAAAGTGGCCTAATGCCAGTCTGCAGAAAGCGAAGACTGAACGGGCGACCCTGAATACTAACGTAATCGGACACCGAGCGAGACACCCTTCAACCCCTTCAACCCTGCAACCACCAAATCACCATCAGATCCAGGTTTCCATCCAATATGGCATTAAAACAACCTGATTCAACAGTCAAATTAGA
>NW_020798261.1:0-53080 GCF_002237265.1 Aspergillus thermomutatus
GGGGTGGTGGGGTGGCATTTTTTTCTTTTTCTTCCACTTTTGTGAAGATGGACCTCAGAAGCCACAAATGAGTTGGCGTGAGATTGCTCACCTGCTCTTCCATCTTCGACCAGCCGGGCTACCTTCGGAGTCGTGAGTGACTCTGAAAGCGATAATAGCAGTGATTCAAGGAAAACGTGGTCTGTCGGAATCAAAATCAACGGCGGTGGAGAGTCATAGCACAGAGGAGTCTATCGAACTATGCATAATACGTTTAGTCCCAGCATCAATAATAATAATGATCGGGCGGTGCTTTCGGGGGGGCTTTGCCTGTGGGCGCCTTAGCTTCTCATGAGACCCAGTTATTCGGGTAAAATGGACGGGACAAAAAAATTCTTTCAGTGGAGATGGGGACTTCACTCACGCGAACTCTTGACTAGGACTTAATACCTTGAGAACAATGATAAGTGTGACAAGGAAAGGCCGTTCAGGATGGCGAAAGGACTAGCCCCCAGCTTGAGAGCTTGATGACAGTGACGTTGATGGAGGGGGAAGGATTGAGATTTGTTGTCATGAATCAGTTCTTGTGTGGACGTCAAGCTGAACGGGTGGCCCAGAAAGGGCAAGGGGCGATGTGCCTCGCCCGAAGTGGCCCTTGATGCCCGCGGATTCAGGCACAATTAGCATCAACTGAGCAGCATCCATTCAACATCTCATGTTACTGGGCCAGAGACTTGGTTCTTAGGTAATGTTTGAATATGTTCACATGCACTAAGGTAGTCTAATTCGAATTATCTTCTCATCATGGTCATTATATATACTTATGGTCTATTTCCTGGCCGCCTCCTGTTTCAAAACCTGCTGTTCCATTTTCTCAAATCCCTCAACAGCCTTGCCGTACTTCTCGAAAACTCCCTTCTGATATCCATCTGCAATCTTCTCAATAAACTCTTCCTCTCTCCACCGTTGGCCAATCAGGTCTTCGAAGGTCTGGCCGGGCTTTCTCTCAATAGCCCACACAGCCTTGTATGCTGCGCCCAAAGCGCAGGCATTATCTCCGACATCCAGCTTGTAAACTCCATCACTTCCTCCCAGGATCTCTCCAGCTACCTTAGCAATAGCTTTGTTCTTCGAACCTCCTCCGACGAGGTAGACACGACGTGGCTGGGGAGGAAGTCCGTCGCCAGGGCTATGGGTAAGACCTCGGGACCGCAAGCGAAGCGATAGCATCTGGCTCTCCACAATAGCCCGCGCCTCGTCTGATGGCTTGTTCCATCCGTCCTCGGTTTCAGTTAGCGTATCACTGGCTGGATCGTAGGTGAAACGCCACTGTCCGGACCGGACATTTGGCACGATTTCTGGTCTGGGGAAAAAGAGGCCCATTTTCATGGGGTCGGATTCCGTCTTCTGGCCCATCGGGGGCGTCTCAAGCATGATCCTGTCGAAGCTCTCCCACGACTGGGATGCGTCGCTGCCCGATTTCTCATTGATTGCATCCCGAACATGTTCGCGCGCAAGGCCGCCGTTCTTGTAGCAGAGCATGAACATGTAGAGTCCAGGGGTGGTGGGGTGGTTGAAGAAATGTGTTGCAGGATCTGGCTTGTAGCTTGGGGTAGACATGAGGAAAGTAGTCGAAGTTCCCAGAGACACCATAGCATCGGATGGTCGCAAAGGCAGAGCAAGTATGGTGGCCGGGTTGTCGCCAGTCGAAGGGAAAATCTCACAGTCTGAGCTGAACCCATATCGCTCAACGAAATATCGATTGATATTTCCAAGGTGTAGACCTCCATCTTCCGGAACGTCACCTAGCTTCCGCTTGAGGTCCTCTACGCCAAATGGCCCCGCACAGAGTCCGAGAAGTTTCTCCTCGTAAGCACCCTTCTTGATATTCCACAGGTTCATGCCGCAGACGTCCGAGATGTCCATGGGCGCAATGTGACCCAAGAGCAAGGAAGCGAGAAACGAAGACACAAGCGAGATTCTCGCCGTCTTCTTGTAAACCTCGGGATATTTCCTCTGGAGTCGGAGAATCTGAGGACCGGTGAATCTCTGTCCGGCAACGAACAACCGTCAGCAAGCTCCCATTAAATCGAACACATGGTACATGACCGACTTACATGATGCGCCTTGCTACCCGTCACATCAGCCAACTGCTCCGGACCTCCCAAGAAAGCATCAAACTCATCACACTCCTTCTGGGTACTAGCATCCTGCCAGTTCGGGCTAAAGGGGTGCGAAAAAGCTCCACTCAACTGTTCCTCCAGCGACTTGCTCGAATCCAGCGACTTGAGGAGGCTCTCCGCGTTCTCGCCCCAGTAAACGCTACCATGCTGCTGTCCTGCGCCGCTGACTCCCTTGACACGGCTAAAATCTAGCCCTTGTTTGCGCAGACCGTCCAGCACGCCATCGAGGGCCTGCAGCCACAGTGCAACGGGTGCGAAGACCTCATGCTCCGCCTCGTCGGTGAGCACGCCCTTTTTGATCGAGAACCCGTGGGAATCGGCATCGAAGTCGAATTTGGAGATGTGTACCACCTTCAGCTCCGAGTTTACCACTAGGCCTTTCAGTTGTTGTGTGGAGAGGTCGAACCCAATGTATAGAGGGCCCTGTGAAGTCATGATGGAGTGTTGTACGACTGAGAAGCAATGCGGGAGATAAGATGACGTCGATAAGGATAAGAAAGGGCGTTGATAACACAGCCAAAGGTAGGATGAACTGGAAGCAAAATATTATGGAAGAAATGGGAATAGAAGAAGAGCCGAAGACAATGAGAAGGGGTAAGACAAGCTTTATGCTCAATTGGCAAAACTGTCAGGTGGAAGCTGTCTCTCACCGATTTATCCCTTTCTCGGGCAAATCTAGGAAAAGGAAAAAAGGTACCTAGAGAAATTGCTCTTTAACCTTCTGGTCCTCAACCAACCTGTAGGTGAGATAAACCATAATTTAGCAGGTAATACCTATTCAGATATAGGTACTTATTATACCCAAGAAATCCCTTTTTCCAATGACATTCCCCTTTCAAGAGAAATTGAACAATTCACCAGGTCGATTATAATATGATGCCGACGTGATGTAAACACCCGGGAGAGCTCGACTGCAAGCGGGAGCACTTGGGGATAACCCCACCACCGGGAATTTACCCGGTTAATATCGAGATCCCTCCCTCACTAGATACAGAGTACCGAGACTCTTCGGGTTCTAGAATCGGGCAGGATTACGAGAATCGACCAAAAGGCATCCTTTTTAAGGTACGTAGAGTAATCAGATGATCAACAAAATTTCTAAGAAAGGCAAAAGAATAGTTGATAAAGTTGATTGCCGGGTAATTGTATGAAAGTTTGAAGTCTGAGTCCTAGCAGTCTCTAGATTAGATACTCTACAGCCCCTCTAGGGACCCGATAGGCCAACAATAAAGCATCTTTTATAGATTGCCGATGAAATCTCCTCTCTTCGAACTCATGTTGCTGGTTCCATTGTGGCCCACGCTGATCTCGTCTATCCAATTCTGGAAGCTCTAATCTCCTCCTCAGCACATATGGACGATCTTCCATTCATCTTTGCCTCCGGGGTATCACATGCTCTTCGGTGGAGGTCAAGTGGAAACGAAAAGTGCAAAGTTAACATGACGGTTGTGTGTCCCTTTTTCAGATCTTTATATAAAAGAAAAGATGCAAGCGCTATTGTTTAACGGGTCTTGCGGGTCTCGTTCTCCTTGTGTTGATGGTCATGTGCACGGGCCTCACGCACCGCTTCGATATCGCCCTCTTGCGGCTCGGGGCTGCTTTGTCTGATGACCTCTGGAGCAATAAACTCCTCCCTGAAGTCCAGATGTTCAAGCTCGGAAGGTACAAATCGGATCTTGAGCCGCTTGACCCCGCGCACACCCGCCCCGACGGCATGTCGGACAGTCTCCTCGATCTCGCGGGATCGGCTGAGCGACCAAGCTCCCGGCACCGCTAATTCAATCTCCATGAGATAATTTTGTCCAGATTTCATACCCTGAACGTCCCGGATCTGAATCGCGTGTGGATCTTCGAGTTTGGCAAGGATCTTGGCTGCCGCATTGCGCACGGAGTCTTTGATATCGTCATCAACTGTAGTATCTGCCAGTTCGAGCAGGGATGTTGCAGTATTACCCCACCCAGCCTTGATCACCATCAGGGAAATGAGAAGGCCACCGACGGGATCAAGCCAAGAGGCGTCTTGGAACATGTAAGATCCGCCGATCGTGAACAGGGCGACGATGCTAGTGAGAGAGTCGATGCGGTGATGTACGGCGTTGGACGCGAGCACAGAAGATTTGCGTTCGTTTGCAATTTTCATAGCTATAAAATAGCAACGCCGAAGCGGTTAGCTGATAACCACAGTAACGCGGAGATAAGTTGGACGAAGTGAGCACTCACTGGCACGGTAGAGCCATTCCTTCACAACAATCGATCCTGCCGCAAGCCACGCCGCATTGATATTCGGCCCAAGGGCCTCGACTCCATGGCTATGCGAGTGGCCATGACCCAAAACTCCGGAGTGAGCGATCGCCTCCGCAGCCTGGGGAAAGAACTGATCCAGTAGAACTTGTCCCGAATTCAGGCCCATAAACACACCCCCACAAAGCAGAAGTCCACTCACGCCCAGTGCACCGATACTTTCGATTTTCCCATAGCCGTTGGGAAATCTCTCCGTTGGGGGCTTCAAAGACCATGCGACGGTCCCTAGTGTCAGGAAGTCGGATACGAGATCGGTGAGCGCATGATACGCATCGGCAATCAAAGCTTGCGAATGAAAGACATAGCCGCCAATGAATTTCCCAATTGCCATAGTGAGGTTGGCAACCAGGCCAATCCGGGTGATTCGGACTCCAGCGTCGCTTTTGTTCGAAGAGGTGAGGTAAACATTACCGTGATGATGATGATGGTGAGAATGACCCCCGTGGCCACCGTGGTCTCTGGTCTGAGTTGCCATGAGTGAAGTGGTTATGAGGTTCGGGGTAGATATTGTCTTTGTTGATGGTCTTAATGAGAGACACGGAACGGAGCGGACGCGAGCATTGGAGGAGAGGGGGGTCTTATGGCGCAGATAAACCGTTGATGTACAAAGGACTCGCCTCAGGGGCGGAAGACGCGCGCCAGGAGTACGAAGGATACCGGACCGTTCACTGAATACGGGGCAGCGGAGGACAGAAGTTGGTGATAGACGACGGGCCCTGCACCGCAGGGGCTGCGTCAGCGGCATCAGGGCGACGCACGTACTCCCGGTGGTAGTTTAAGGCACGCGACAAATTAGAAGTAGCAGATTAGTTTGGAGTTGATTCGAGGCTGCGGTAGCTCAGGACACTGTGTTCTTCTTGGCTGTACCCATGTCTGGGAGGGGGATTTCAAAAATAATTGATGGATAATATTATTTAGTTCATATTTCGTACATACAACATCTTGTAGGGTAGAAACTTGGGGGAAACGATTCAAGAATGCCCTGGTTTTTAATCATACCCTCTTAGTTAGCATCCGGCAGAGCCAAAGCCGACATGTGCTGACAGGCTGGCCTGACTGGCTCATCGGCTCAAAGCGGGCGGTTCTCCCTCCCGACGGCGGATCTTCTCTTGTGCTTACTGCACTGCCTACATGCTTGAGTCACTGAGAGCTGAAGAATGATCGTTGATTCTACTATTCTCGCGTCTGATGAGACTGAGTCAAGTAATGCTTCTATAGTAGTAAATCTCTGAAGTTGGACCATCGTCCTTCAATTGTTCTGACAGCGCTGATGGTCAACATCGTCGTGAACAGCAGGAGCACTATGATATCAGTGGAGCTACACTCCGTACAGTCCGGATGCTTGGCGCTCTGCCGATATCGCCAACTCTTCTTAAATCCGCGGATGCCAATCTGGGACAAGCAACTTCATGAAGATCAAGCCATCAATCTGGACTATGAGTCTGCGAGTTTTCACTTTTCACAACCCCGGAAAGCATGCGCGTTCCCCCCTCTGCCAAGGGACGTCCACGCATGTTTTGTGTCGAATTGGATCGTGCACATTCGAATGCGTAATCCTCTGCGCTTCATCAGTCTCTGCATTAAGTGGAGATAGTTGTGGCTTTTCGGTCCCCTGCGCAGACTAACATAAGTTCTCCCTTTCTGAAACAGTGCGGAGAGTGCTTTGAGCCTTTGACCAGTTGATAGTTATGCCTTCCCAATCATCGACCACGTCAGCCCAGGTTCCTTATTCGGAAGCGTCCCGAGAATTGTGGAATTGAGCTTGAGCTCGCACGAGATTTTCCATGCTGGTTGCTGGTTCCTCCACTCATATTGAAGCCATTTGATTGAGTCGCAACCCGTAAGGAGATAGCTTGCGACTACTTCCTTATTCAAAACGCCTCGTAACCATAGGACAAGGACTCCATGATCTGAAGCCTTGTTTCGACTTTGATTGCTCCAGCCCAAGAAATAGATACTCGCCGAATGGCCTTGGTGATCCATCAATAGGAGCAAATTACAATCTGCGACCATACCAGGGCTGGAATGTCCGTCTTATACGGGACTTACCTCTTCGCTTAGGTTGTAGAGACAGAACCAGCGCCGAGAAAACAAACGAGCCGTTACTAAATCATCACATTGACCAGGGCCATCAGCAGACCTTGTTCATGATTGAATTGACTGCCTACCCACTCAAGTAATGCACGTTTGTCAGAAATGAAGAGGTAGAGAAGACCTCTATTCCTCAGCATTTTCTCTAACCCCCGTGAATGAGGTGAAGCCCAGCGAAAACCGGAGGATCTGCACACCTGGTACTTGGGATCAAAAGGTTAGTCAATGCCAAGACAAATCAGCATGTTAGCTCAGGGGAAGAGCGCCGGGCTCATAACCCGGAGGTCCCTGGATCGAAACCAGGACATGCTATCTGATTCTTTTTTTGCACTTTTTTCCATCAAATGTCTCGCCTACTATTATGTTTCTCACCCTTCACGCTGATAAATTACTATGGTAGCCCCTCAAGAATATCAGAGCACCATGATCTACCTAACCAGATAGTAGTGTAAACAAGCTCCATCTTTGACGTTTTCCTAACCATCTTTGACCTGGACTGAAGATAGTACAAGTCAGACCGGGGTGTACGTCCTAGACCCTATTGAAAATTCGAGCATATTCTTTTCAGCGATGAGGAATTTGTTCATCAGCCGGTCTGTTGAATAAACCACAAGCTGCGTACAGGATGAAGCTTACGTAGTATCATATAGCTATAAATGGGTAGCAAAAAGCATGTTAGCTCAGGGGAAGAGCGCCGGGCTCATAACCCGGAGGTCCCTGGATCGAAACCAGGACATGCTATTTAATTCCTTTCTTTTTTTCTTCTTTCAGCATACCTAATGGTACCCCCTCGACGCAATGAAAGCATCTAAATTGTACGGAGTTATGACAGAATAGTCTGGTCCATTCTATTTCATTAGGCCATTTCACACTTGACAAGAGATTAACAGACCACATTAGGTATCTGGATTGGCAACTGGTTGACAGCCCTAGGCTCGGCCCAGTGGCTGCCGTACCCCACATACCGGCACAAACTTTCTGGCAGTCTCCGTATCAGCTAACTACCTCTTGTTTTTGCAGCTAAGCGAATATGAATGGAAGCCTGTTGCCAACACCAATCTAATGCTGTTCCCAGTCAGATTGGGCCCAGGAAGCTGCATTGTTCTTCTTTGATGAGGCTCATTGCTCACCTATGTCTTTTTACGTCAGCATACTTCTCAATTCTTCAACCTTCTAGATGGTGAAGGATTCACGCGCTAAGGGAAATCAAATTGGCATTGCCCATGTATTTGCCCAGACGTTTTCGCCAGATATTGTTTAACTCTTCGCAGACGGCGGGGGGAAAATGTTGAGCGAAGCTGAAATTCGAGCTTTGGAGGGCCAAATCGGCACTGCCGTACGCGATGACCAAAGGCATCACGAGAATCTTCAAAACCTACTGCGGCAATTCCAATCCTTGCTACAGAGTTACAATGGTCTTAAGAGCGATTACGAGGAGGAAAAAGCAAACCGAGAGAAGTGGAAGAATCAAGCCAAAGGACAAGTAAGCTCAACATTTTCCTTTCGACACAAGAGAGTTTCTCTTCTTACAGTAATCTGGCAGGAACGTAACCCCTTCGTCTTGGTGCTGGTCGATGGTGATGGATACCTGGTGAGTAATTGTACTCTGATAGAGACTCCGTAGAGCTGACGGTATCAAGTTCAAGGAGCATCTGGTCAAGGCGGGCAGTGAAGGAGGCGTCACTGCCGCTCAACTCATGAACGAATCCATCAGAAGACTTTTGCAGGAACGACTCCCGGACCAGGCAAATCAATGCCGGGTAATGGTGAGGATCTACTCCAACCTCCTGGGCCTGTCGAAGACTCTGGCCCGCGCAGGGCTGGCGGGCTTCGAGGCACGTTCCTTGTCGGCGTTTACTTCCAATTTCACTCGCTCTCAGGATCTGTTCGATTTCATCGACGCAGGCGACAAGAAAGAGGGCGCGGACTTCAAGATTAGAGGTATGATTTCGCGAATATAGGAACTTTCGCTCATCAGGACTAATCGCTCGTTACGAGAAGAGATGTTTCGCTTGTTTGCCGATAATAGTCAGTGCAAGCACATTTTCTTCGCGGGCTGCCATGATACAGGTTACCTCTCCCTGTTGACTCCTTATATTGGCAAAAGGAATCGGATTACTCTTCTTAAAGCTGCCTCCTTTCATCCAGAATTCAAAACACTGGATTTGCCGATCAGGGAGATGCCAGATGTGTTCATGTCTGCTCCCCTGGGCGAAAGTCAACCTACAGCCCCTACTCCTACTCCTGCTGCCACTTTTGCTTCGCCTGCTAGGGCCCCAGTCTGCAAACATTTTCAAAAAGTATTTTAGGTCAAAAGACTATCCTCCCGAGACGAGCAACGAGCTAATGTCGCTAATACAGGGCATCTGCAAATATGGCAATAGTTGTATTAAGGACCATACAATGCCAGGTCAACAACTTTCTAGAACGCAGTTAGATACTCCGTCACAGACTTTGTCAACGGTGCGGCACTACGCCAAGTATCTTCCCTCCATGGACTCGAAGGCCGAGAAACTCATTCCCGTCAATAAGGACGGAGATCGTATCGACACTTACTGCCCCATGCCAGCTAAGGGGGCGTGGGAGACCTATAACCGACGTTTCAAACAACGCAAACTATGCAATAAATTCCACCTTGGTGGGGAGTGCAGTGACCTTAGTTGCGAGTTCGACCACAGTACTAGTGATGTCGACCCCGGCTGTCTCAGCGTCATGAGATACATGATGCGGCAGCGTCCGTGCCCTAAGGGTTCCAAGTGTCGCTCTCTAAAGTGCTATCATGGACATATGTGCCAGAAGGACGGGTGCAAGTGCACCAAATGGTCTAAGTTTGGCCGTGATATCCACACTATCGACATAAAAGTTGCGCATTGGCTTGTGCCAGTCGAACATGACGACCAAAGCGAAACAACACCTAGTGAAGCAATCTCGGGAGTCAAATTGATGGAGTTTGAAAAGCATTCCGATTCTTCGAGCGAAGGAGTCGAAATCGGTCTCAGCACTTGGAACAATCACCTACTATAATCTCTAGATTTTGTTTCACAAAGGACTATCTTTGTGTCACTCGAAATCATCATTTGCGATAAGCAGGCGACGAACTACAATGAGGACTCGATGCAGATTGATCTAGTCCGTGTCCCCAATTCAATCTTGGGACATGAGCAGTGGACATGAGACGGAAAAAAGGAAAATTGCCTGGGTTCTACGTGGACTATGCTCAATGACAGAAGACAGCTGGTCCACTGGCAGTTCAGGTACTCGGTACTCCAGCTGATATCATTGGACATTCGATATCTTCTTCGGTCTGATCCGCTAGGTGAAATGTGATCAACCTTCTTTGATCAGGGGTCAAGCAACATGGGTTGCTGTGTTTTCATGTGCGAGTAGAATTTCGTGCAGAACCCAGCAAGGTGACTACTGGCTCTGGCCAGCAATAGTAACCTCATGAAGGAGAATCACTATGCGATTTTTACGAGGTTTAGGGGTAGTCCACGCAGCATTGTTATGAAAATAATCGCGCTCGATCCCTGGGCAAGAACATGATCGAAAAGTGCCATAGTCTAGTTCTTAATGCATCTACTGTGGAGGAGACGATTGCCGCGTTTTACCATGATATGAGCTTTTTTCCTGTACTATATCAGCCAAAAAAAAGAGTCAAGCTGCGTGGTTGAAAAGGAAGCGAAGGGGAAAAAAAGAAATCAGATAGCATGTCCTGGTTTCGATCCAGGGACCTCCGGGTTATGAGCCCGGCGCTCTTCCCCTGAGCTAACATGCTTGGGTGATTGAAAGCAAATGGAATTATTAACATTATAAACCAGAACCAAAAAAAAAAAACAGAATTAGCTGTGGAATGAGAGGGAATACGGAGTATCATCACATGAGTTGAATTGATTTCTGAGGGCAAGTAATATCTGGTATCAATTACAAGTCAGCCTCTTCCGCTTCGTAGTATAATCTCCACTCTATGATAGATGTCACTCTGTTGGAGTGGCATGAAGTGATTGCCTCAGGCCAGGAAACAGTCACAGGAATGTATATCTACGCTGGTTGTCGTGGAGAATACTGTGGGAACGCCGACAACCTCACAGCAGCAATCTGCTTTATCGGCCAGCAGATGTGATATATGAGGTGCCAACCATGGCTTTATTTCAGTAAGAGTTCAACTGGTTTGAATTGTTGATGGTATTCCAAGCAAGCCGGAACATGAATTCTCGTACTTATTAGCATCACTGGCGAGCAAGCCGTCGAAGAACCCACCACAGAACACAAGATACAATCAAGAAGTTTTCTTCCCTCTTGATGTCTCCCTCTTCAAACCTCCCGTCTCATAAATGATCAACTCATCGCGCTCCCACATCAACTCGACTGCAGCCCCCACAGGCCCGACCAAAGTCACCAACAACACGACCTTCTTCAGCAGATCAAACCATCCTACCTTGCCATAAACAACCAGATGAGCAGTCTTATACAAGCTCAAGGCCCAAACCAGCACGCCAGCGGAGCCAATCAGATAATCCCAGCGCAGGAAGACGTGTACGCCCTCCCCGATATCGCTCACCTGAAACGCTGGCACCGTCCAGGGCAAGGCAATCTCGAACACCTTGAACGGATGCAAAGCAGCCAACAGCCGCTTCTCAAAGATGGCGGGCACAATCACAGAAGCCATAGACACGATCCACGAGATGAGATGGGTCAAGGCAGCGTTGGCGAATGCAAAGGCATAGACGAATCGCAGCGACCGTAGATTCGCGCGTCCACCTTCAACCGACCGATCATTGCTCACAAACGGGCTGAAGACAATGTTGAGTATGGTGAGAGCAATCGCAACGTATGCAGGCCAGGGATGCCAGGAGGCAATAAAGATCTGCTTCATATCGACGGTGACATGCTCCGAAACAGGCAGGATCATCAGCAACGTAGGGACCATGAACCCAACGGTAAAGACCAGAGGGATGGCATTCAAAACCGCGCGAGGAATGCGGATGTTCTCAGCATTGGGGTTGCGCGCGGTGACGGAGCTGTATAGCTGGAAAGCGCAGTACAGGGGGGTGGCGAAGGCGAAGGTGAGTACCTGCGCTAGGAGGCCGAACATCATGGGACTGGTTCTCCCTATCAGCTTCTTCTATTCTATAAGTGTGATTGAGGGTTACAGACAATGCAGCGATCGTCCAAGCATTTCCGCATCTCCACGACTCCAGAGTCACGAGTGTCCAAGCAGCACCAAAGGTACCGGAGAAGGCGATGGAATGCAGCGTCAGGGTAGGATTACTGCCATCCGTGGCAGGCCAGAAAAAGGTGGTCAATGCAGCCAGCACTTCGTCTATCTGCGCAACACCCGTATAGACGGTGCGCAGGGGCTCATTGGTGCCTGGCAGTGTCTTTGCAGCGATGGCTTGAAGTCCCAGACGGTGCAAGCCATTGATTTCAGCGAAGTAGAAGATGGCGTACAGTGCGAACACGCTGAGCAGGGGAAGGACTAGTCTGGGTGTCATCTTGGTTCGCAATTGACGTTCTGGTGCGGAAGGCAGGCAGCATACGAGTGGAACGCGATAGAACGTTGACATATTTATATCCGATTCTCGAGATCTCTATCTTACCTTAAGGGTTCGGTTGACTGCGGCATGGATTCAAACAACATATTTCCTGAATTGGCAAGCCTTGCGAATAATGTGGAGGAATAACGGATCACCAGCCAATGTTTGGTCTTCATGTGTTCGTGTCTGCCGTAATAGATCTCCGATCTCTATACCGAGGCAGTGGTGATTGATCACAACCTCCGGTCGGAAAGAAACACGGTCAGTCCACATTATCCGTGATTCACATGGGGATAGATTCGCCAAATGTCCAGAATGTCTCGACTAACAATGGCTGGCCTATTATCCTTAAAGACCCATGAATGGTACCTTGGTTTGGCAGCCCTGACCCGGGACCTTTACTTGCATAGAGCATCAAATCGATAGTTGATGCAGCTTCGTTGAGATCTGCATCTTGTGCCGGTGATATTCTGACAGAAATAATGGATCGATGAGTATTATCCAGCCTCTTATGGTCCGGATATCCTTCCACATCCTCCCCTTAAGCAGCTATCCAGATCCTGGTATCTCAACACGGACAGCTGCTAACCCCAGACCGTTTTTCTGCGTCTGCTGGAAGAACCAACAAGTTCGCAAGATGGTCTCCAGATCTGGAGTCTTTGAGCACCGATGCGAGTGAGGATGTCGGCACTGTGCAATTCCACCGCGGGCTTTGTTTGCTGAGCAATTTTGACACCTGCTAAATTCCTCGTGAAACGAGCGTCATAGAAAAATGACCGTCGTGGTCTCGATCAGTCGTTATGTGGCATGAATCAACATATGGAAAAGGCAAGGCAGATATGTGCTTCAGACACCAACGCAGGCGTATTCCAGACGGTCTTCGGAATCTAGTCCGTTCTGAAAATGGTTATATACATATGAAGCGAGCTAAGTGCTTCTGGAACCGTCGCCTTGCACAGATTTACTTAAGATTTCAGCCTGAATGCAAATACTCTGGTTGATATCAGGCTATATAAAGAATTATGGCAGCATTGGATGCAGCATGGTTTTCATGGAGGAGTGGGTTCTCTCGCACCGAAAAGATAATCAACGATGGAGTCTTTCCCGGAACCTAATCCAGTCAAGAAACTCACCATCGCTGAATATCTTCAAATTGCTGTGACAGTTTGTTTTCGAGTGCCATGGACCGTCTTGACCACTCTCTTGCGGCGCTGGGCGCCCTGGTCTTCTTATCATCCGCCCCCGCTTAGGGAACACATCTTCCGGCATGTCATGACCTGGTGTGTATCCCTCAGAACCATCGTCCTTGACCGTGTGTGCTTCTGCTTAAATGAATATTCATACGGTGTCACTTGTCTTGTAGCCTGGGAAACAATACGCCCGGATCGCTTTGGGACGATGTTGCCGACCGAACCGGCCAGAACCTGCTCACCTCGAACCGCTACGGGCATCTCAAAGGCCAGATCTAGCAGAGCGTTCGCAAGGCAGAGTTCTGCGGCTTCTGGCTCTGCCGTGGACTGTCAGCCGAGGCGATCCACCCCCGCGATGCCGATCTGGTGCTCTTCCACTGCCACGGCGGCGGATACGTGAGCTTCCACCCGTCTGCCGGAGCGCCGGAACACCTCTTCATGGCCGAGCTTCTTCAACGGCATGGGCTCACGGTCGCGATATTCTCCCTCGACTACACCCTCGCCCCGGCAGCGACGTTCCCGAAACAACGCGACGAAGCGATTGCGGCCTACGACTGGATCAACAAGGAGCTAGGCGTGGACGCATCCAAGATCGTGGTCATTGGCGATTCAGCCGGGGGGCATCTGATCGTGTCTCTTCTGACGGGTCTTCACCAGCGATATCACAGGGCCAACGATGGACATGGCGCCGAAAAACAGCGAGACAGACCCGCCGGAGCGATCCTGGTCAGCCCCTGGTTGAATCTACACACGTCACATCCGCGCGCGCTGGCCCTCCACTGGGAGGAGCGGCTATTAAAACGCTCGCTGGACAAATGCTGCGAGCAGGTGATGCGGGAGGCACCCGCCGACATCGCCGAAGTGTACAGCAACTTCGCGATCGACGTGGCAGCCCGCGGATCCTGGAAGGAAATTCTCCCCGACCGAACGTGGGTCTCCGCCGGGGCGGAGGAGCTGGTATTCCTGTACGACATTGAGGATTTTGTGGCGCATGCACGGCGAGACGGGGCCGAGATCGCGCTGGATGTGACTGAGGGCAAGAATCACACGTGGCAGTGCTCTGAGGCGCTTGGGCAGCACTCGAGATTACTGGCGATGAAGCCCGGGGAGAATGACGAGGGGCTGATGAGGGGGTATCGACGGATAGCGGAGGAGATTCTGAGGCTTGTCGATCAATGACAGTAGTGGCTGAGATGAAGAACGTGGCACGATGGAGATGATGGAATGAAGGGAGAGATAGCCGAAGATCTGTTTCATTGGTGGAGGGGGGACGGCTCATCTGTAAAGTGATATCATGGCTCAATGCGGAGTATCTACTGCGGTATCCAATCCAGTTTTGGAGATGATAACATCGATCGGCTGTCTCCTTTGGAGTAGGACTATATAAGGCCAACAGAAGTCTGGACTTCCTTCTCTGCAATCCAGACATCCCAAAATCACTTTAATTATCTTCCGAAAGAACCCGATCCTTCATCTACAAACCGTCAAAATGCCCGCTGTTATGGCAAGTCTAAGAAGTCCATTAAGCGAACACTATCTTCTAACACAGCCACGGTAATTCATAGATCACCCTGAACTCAAGTGCGACCGAAGACCAAATCAAACAGTGAGTGTCGCTGTCATGCTAGCTATGCCATGCCACTGACAAACCCCAGGGTGAAAGACAACATCACCTCAAGCGGCGGCAGCATCAAGTCAGACTTTGAACTGGTCAAGGGCTTCACGTTCGTCTACCCGTCCTCGGAACTCCTGATTTGCGCTAACTAGGACATTTTCAGTGCTGAGGTCCCGGATGGGACGCTGGGGACCTTGTCGAACCATGATCTTATTGAGAATGTGGAGGAGGACGCGAACGTAACGACTCAGCAATCAAGATAACTTTGTGCGATGATGAGACTATGATAGATGTTAGTGAGATACGTTTGTATTGTCAACATTACTGCTGTATAGCAGTGATCTTGTTATGACCTATACTTAAGGTAGTAATAGAATCCTTCCATACCAAAATTCTCCTGGATAATAGCATCGAGATATAAGATAGGAATAATTATATATACTTTGGCAGCTTCATCCCTCCAGATGTCTACATGAAGGCGTTTATGTATCGCCATAGATACTATATACACCTTGAAGGCGATGGATGTGGAAAATAAGGAAGAAGTCTATGAGGATCTAGTCGCACCCGACAGTCGCCCATTCTGGCGGAGATCCCATAAGCGATATGTCTTCATGTTGAAGAATGGCGATAATAATTGCAGAAGCTCAGATAATGGGAAAGAGTTCGCCGGCAGCACGTCCTATGGACACCCTGAAGGTGAACAGATACCTTCCAGCCAGACTATCGAATACGCGGCAGCGTCAGAATTGGTGCCCATTTGCCCCTGGATTATAAACAGGGAAGGACTGGATACACATCTGTCGAATGAACTAGCTTGGCCGAGTCCCAAGACTGGAGATCAGCTGGACAAGGTCATGCCAGTATCCTCGACTTTTCTTCATGAGTTGTTTCATTTAGTCACCAGATGGCGCCGGTTTCAGTCAACGGACACCTGTGGGCGAGTACGAAAGAGTTACAGACGTTACCTGTGAGTACTGAAAGACTTTGATAATGGAGAAGAGCCCATTAGCTTCCCTGAGGGATTTGCTGAGTACATATGAAATAGCTAGATATACAGGGTAATGATATTGAAGGGGCACTAATGGGTAATGTGCTATGAAGGGAATAAATCATTCAGATTTTTTTAAGACTCTGAATTAGAAATAAGAATTAATAGCATCATTCTCTATTGTAAGTTGATTCTCAGAGTCGTGAAAGCTCTTGCCTATAATGAAGGACAAAGGAGATATGCTTCATGTATCTTATAAGATCTATTCTTACATTGTATCACTAGGTATGATTCTGTGTCAGCATCATGTGTGACTTTATATGATAAATAGTTCTCCAGTCATCTTTGCCTGAATTTTCGCTCACAAGGAGTAGGAGGGATCCTTTCACGTATCATCTTGGCTATGTGCTCATAGCCATAGACAGCTGCTACCGTACAAGGTGTTTGGAGAGCCTGGCTATCACGAGGATTTGGAGCACAACCTTTATCAAGGAGCACCTTAACGATCGCTTCATGTCCTTTACTCGCGGCACAAAAAAGTGGCGTCCACCAAGACCGATTTTTGACATCAATGTCAATACCCTCCACTGCTAGAAGGAGCTCAACGATGGCAAGGTTCCCCTTCCAGGCTGCGTAATGCAATGGTGCCATCTCAATGTTGTAGTTCCTTAGGTTGGGATTTACGCCAGGAGTCGCGAGCAACAGACGAACAAGATGTATATTCCCATGCTCAACAGCATGGTAAAGTCCTGTTTTGCCTAGTAGGTCCCTTGAGTTAGGATCAACTCCCACTCTAATCAATCGCTCAACAATCTTTCCATGCCCATTGATGACTGCATGCGCGAATGGTGTTCGACCGTAGAATTTCTGTGATTCAGACCGGGTGTAAGCCTTGTCAGGTAAATCTAGTTGAATCCATGGTTGTTTAAGTAAGAGATTCACCATGTCTTCATTCCCCTGTGTGCAAGCCCAGAACAGGGGCGTACGACCATAGACATCCTGACAATTTGGGTCTATGCCACAATATTCAAGCAGCCACCGAGCAATAGATAATTGGCGCTGTTTAGCAGCTAATAGCAGAGGAGTTTCTCCAGCAGAATTTCTTGTGCAAATTGCAACAGCACCCCCCACCCGAAGGACCTTTTCTGCAACTCCTTGATGTCCGTTTTCCGCTGCCCAGAGCAGAGCCGACGAGTCTGAAGACTGGAAATTGCGATGATAGAGGTATCGATTGAGGACTGTTTAAAGAATCTTATTGATTTGGGACAGACTGCTGATGTCTTTTTCACAGTCCAGGAAACTAGCTATGGCTAGAATAGTTTCATTTGGAATGTTGGGTAATTTCATTGTGTGCCATGGAGTTGTGAAAGGGGGTTGGCAGGAAATAGGTAAGAAGTTTAGTGTTTCTGTTGCAGACCAACCTCTCTAAGGTACTGTTAAAGCATCATATCATTAGGTAGTATCAGACTGTATATTTTACACTCACTTAGTTTTCCTTTTCTAGTTAGTTTTTCCTGACCAGAATGTACATATCTTCTAGTCATATTACTTATTACATAGATTGTTATATACATTCTTGGACATAGTAAGAATATGTCCTAGTTTAACCTCTATATGCTCTGATTCCTATCATATTAGTATTATTAGATTATGTAGAATCTGATAGTTATAACCCTAGTCTGCTAAGAGATATTAGAAATTATTATTTTAAGGGATATACTCCCTTCCCTGAGATCTAAAGCTCTGTAAGGCCCTGGGCTTACGGAGTATAACCTATAGAAAATAAGAGAAGAAGATAATATTAAGATATATAAGATTTATTACTACCTTAATAGTTATCTCGATACTATTACTATTGTACAGTGGTTGTGAGAAGAGATTTCTACTAGGTGAGGTTACATGACAGGATCACTGCTATACAATTCATACACCAACAATGGAAGCATATCATCATGACCTGTACGCGTCCAATGCCGCATAGACGGCCTTGACATACGCCTCTGTGCGTGGATTCCCCAGTGTCCCAGAGCCCATCTTATTCAACGTATAAGTAATCGTCACCTTGCGATCGAGATCCATGATCGCGATGGCGCCGCCCCAGCCTCCCCAGAAGCACACCCTTCCCCGGGGCATCCAGTCCAATGCCTTGTTCTCCGGCACCGGCAGCCCCATTCCCATACCAAACCGGAGAAACGTCCCCAGCACCAGATCCACGCCGCTAACCTGCTCCTGGAAGATCAAATCGATCGTCTCCGGCGAGAGGAACCGCTTCCCGTTCACCGACCCACCCAGCGTAACCATCGAGACAATCCGGTTGATCGCACGCGCATTGCTGAAACCGCCCGAAGCACCCCGCTCGGAGCGACGGAACTCAGGCGTCATGCTGACCGCCGCGCCGGCGGGGCTCCCTCGGAATGCGCGGACAGCGATACTCTGTGGATCGAGAGCGCCCATGTCTTCAAATGGGGGCGGGGGCACGACGTCCGCGGTGCGCGGCCAGTCCTCCTCCGCGACAGCGAGCTGGAAATCCGCATCGAGCGGAGTACAAAGCTCGTCGCGGATGAACTGCGCCAGCGACTTGCCCGAGACCCGCCGGACGACCTCACCGACAAGGTTACCCTGGGAAGTGAGGTGGTATCCCGACGCTGTGCCGGGCGTCCACCATGGTTGTTGCTGGATAAGTTTCTCCGTGGCCAAAGGGCCGTTGAAAAATTCTTCGTGGGACAAAGGGGGATCCCAGGCGGGTAGGCCGGCGCTATGGCTGAGGATATGGCGGACCTCAATGTCCTGCTTGCCGTTCACTGCAAACTCGGGCCAGTACTGGGCGACTTTGGCGTAGGGATCGAGCTGGCCGCGGTCGACGAGGACGAGTGCGGCGAGGTTGGTGATGATCTTGGTGACGGACCAGACGGGCGTGAGTGTGTCCCTGGTCCAGGGCTTTGAGCGCGCAGCGTCTGCGTGACCGCCCCAGAGCTCGACGACGGTCTCTCCATTGATATCCACGCAGATGTCGGCACCGAGTTCCTCGCCGGAAGAGAGGTTCTCCTCAAAGAGGGCTTTGAGAGAGGAGAAGGCCGGATGGCAGTTGCCTTGGACTTGGGCCATTGTGATTTGAGTTTCAAACAGATGTTAATGCTGACAATGAAGGCGAGGGAGACGTGTCACCATGCAGGGTAGGTTGTTGGCCATATTTATACTCATTCAGATCCTCGACAAGATAGTAATCATTTGGACGGGGACTGCCATTGCACTATTCCTGCAAAGGGAATGATGAGACTCTAGCGCGCCTTCATCTGAGACCATCGCAGGCCAAAAGATGTTGCCTAGGAATTAGTGCTTATATGCCCCGACTAGTCATTGGTATGCAGGAGGTCTGATTGATGAGTCATGATTATTCGATCATTTTCCAACGGCATTACAGGAAAGTAGAAAACTGCTCTGATAGTCCATTGGGTGTCGTGCATTTGGCGTCTAGGCGGAGCATCCATCTGAGCAAATAGTACCAAGAGGTAAGCCTGAAGAAGAATGTAGCTGAGGAAACAAGATGTAGCTTTGCAATGGTGTTAGTACCAACATTCATAAATAATAATACCAAGAGGGTTGTTCATGAATGCATAAATACCTAATAATAATGCTGCCTTCAACACCCGAGGTCGACTTGGATGACATCATTTATCACGAAGCTCGGGAGTGCTTTCGGGCACTTGATCTTCTTACAAACCAACATCCTGCAGTGAAGTGCTGAAATAAATACCGATTTTCAGTCCCTTCTACATTCTGAAACCCGATCATGACAGCTAAAGTGTGGATAAGCATTTCGAGCCGTTGTACTCAACCGTGGATGCTCCGGCGTCGATGACAGCATCAAGTCCCAAAGTTTCCGAAACCTCCCAGAGGTACCTTTACCGCGATGTAGACATTTAAAAAGCCGGGATTCTGCACATAAGTCGCAAGCCACGCAGCCGAACAAAATGTCCTCTCGCAATGCAAGAGCAAGTAGCCTCTCTTCCGCAACCTCCGAGCTGGAAGAGGCTCCCACCTTTGAGGATATCCGCTCGGAGCCTGTCAGCCGGCGTCAGACGAATATCGATCTCGCTCGAGTTGAGAGTCTTCGTCTGACACAGCGATCAACGGTCGGCTCCTCTGCAGGACCAGCGCCCCGAGAAGAATGGCTTCCATTTGGCGACGGGAAGGACTATCCTCCCTTACTACCTGATCCGGAGAAATACGTTGTTGGATTTGACGGAGTAGACGACCCAATGCACCCGCATAACTGGTCAACCTCTACAAAGTAGGCTGATGCGAGACATTCAAGTCGAAAGGCGATGCTAATGGCTTGCCAAACGAAGGGTCCTCCTGTCCGTCATCCTGGCCTACAACACCTTCACCGCATCATTTGCCAGCGCCATCTTCTCATCCGCTATCGGCGCCATCTCGGAGAAGTTCAGCATCAGCACAGAAGTTGCCACGTTAGGTGTCACCCTTTATGTCCTCGGGTTCTCCGCAGGTCCAACGATATGGGCCCCTGCTTCGGAGTTGATCGGTCGACGGTGGCCGATCACGATAGGAATGCTCGGATATAGTATCTTCACCATTGGGACTGCAACAGCAAAGGATACGCAGACCCTCTTCATCACTCGATTCTTTGCTGGGCTGTTCTCCGCCAGTCCCTTGGCCATCGTGCCCGCTGCCTTTGCTGACATGTACAACAACAGCCACCGAGGTATAGCGATTGCCATGTTTGCAATGGCCGTCTTCGTTGGCCCCTTCGCATCCCCTTTTACCGGAGGTTTCATCACAATGAGTTATCTGGGTTGGCGATGGACCATGTACATCTCCGCCATCATGGGGTTCTTCGGTGTCGTCCTCCTCATCTTCTTCTACAAGGAAACATATGCTCCGGTGGTGCTGGTCGAGAAGGCCGCAACTTTGAGGCGTCAGACACACAATTGGGGAATCCACGCAAAGCAGGATGAGGTTGAGCTTGACCTTAACGAACTGCTCACGAACAACTTCAGCCGGCCGTTTCGCATGCTTCTGACCGAGCCCATCGTGTTCCTCATCACGATTTACATGTCTTTCATATACGGAATCCTGTATGCACTGCTCGGAGCCTATCCGGTCGTGTTCCAACGCACCCACGGATTGAATCTGGGCGTGGGTAGCCTGCCGTTCATCGGCCTGATCGTGGGCGAGTTGGCTGGTGGAATCTATACCTTGCTCGACGCCAAGAATTATGTGCGAAAATTGCGGAATAACAACGATGTTCCAATTCCAGAGTGGCGACTGCCACCGACCATCATCGGTGGGATCGCTTTCACAATCGGCTTGTTCTGGTACGGCTGGACAGGCTGGACACGCTCGATCCACTGGATGGCTCCCACGGCTTCCGGAGTATTTACAGGATTCGGAATTTATGTCATCTTCCTGCAGTGCTTTAACTATTTGATCGACTCGTACCTTCAATTGTGAGTACATACCTGTTGCGTTTGAGCCATGTGCTAACGATAACCAGTGCGGCATCGGTCTTCGCCGCCAACACCATCCTTCGATCAGCTGTCGGCGCTGGTTTCCCCCTCTTTTCTCGCCAACTCTTTACGAATCTCGGAGTGCAATGGGCAGGAACGTTACTAGGCTGCTTGTCTTTCATCATGATTCCAATTCCGTTGGCTTTTATCAAATTTGGTCCCAGTCTAAGGCGCCGTAGTAGGTTTGCCCCATCGCCAGTTGTGTTCGAAGAGAAATCGGGATAGTTCCTCTAACGAGAGGGAGTCCTTGAATTGAGAGGAAGCAAAAGTGATTTGGAACATTGCAAGAGGATGATCAATATAGATGCAGCGACACAATACAAGCGAGATCACGTGCTTGAAACAGTATCTGTAAACAGAACAAACAAGACAAACATTCATGCATCCACAGATTCAAACATTTCAAACAGCGTACAACCAATTATCGCATTGCCCTAGAATAATCTCGCGAAGCTCCGTATCTGTATTCAGCAATATATAGATCGCGTAGCCCCTAGTTGTAGGAAGCACAGTGTAGCAATCTTTCTTCCCAGAGGAATTTGAACTTCTTGTAGACATGTCATATGCTAGCAAGCTCATTCGCACGATTTCCTATCTCCAGAGAGCAGTCCTAGATCATCATCATGGCTGCAACTGTCACCATTCTCAGGATCTGCCTGCAGACGTTTGGATCCAAATGCAGACTCTTCAGGCAAATCTATGCCGGCGCCATCCCCGTCCGACTTTACCTTCAGGTGTTCTTGAAGATATAGACTCTATCCTCCAGTACCAACTCAGCCATTCTCTCTTGACACCCTCTGAAACCATCTCAGCGACACTCCTGCTTCCAAAGAGCAATGTCACACTTCGTCTCTGGAAAGGAGACATCACAACCCTTTCCAATACAACTGCCATCGTCAACGCCGCGAATTCTGCTCTTCTGGGCTGCTTCAACCCCAATCACCGTTGCATTGACAATGTCATCCACCCGGCTGCAGGCCCTCGACTACGCGAGGCCTGTTACCAGCTCATGAGCCAACAAGCCCATCCCGAGCCCGTTGGCGCGGTCAAAGTGACGCCTGGGTTCAACCTTCCGGCCCAGTACGTGCTGCACACTGTTGGTCCACAACTGAGGGACAGACGAAGCGAACCAAAAGAGCCCACGGAAAAACAGAAGCGGCAATTAGCAGCATGCTATCGGTCCTGTTTGGAGGCCACAGAGAAGCTCCCTGCGTTAGCAGACGGCAGAAAGGTTGTCGCTTTCTGTTGCATCTCCACCGGCCTGTTTGCGTTCCCGGCCGAGGTCGCTGTAGAGATCGCTGTGAATGTGGTAACCGGCTGGTGCGAGGACCATGAGGACACATCGTTGACGGATGTGATCTTTGATGTGTTCTTAGAAAGTGACTGGGAGCTGTATCGTCGGAAACTCACAGATTTGAATCAATCAAAGTCGCTTCTTGGCAGTTCCTTCGAACCACTTCAGTTAAGGCATCTCAAACATCCTTCGATCCGCAAGGCAAGGCGATGGATCGAGGAGGCAGACACTCTGATCATCAGTGCTGGCGCCGGGCTGTCGGCCGCCACTGGGTTGGATTATACCTCCCCGGATTTGTTCAAGCAGTACTTCCCTGCTTTTATGCCTATGGGCTTACGTAGATTGTATGATGTCTTCGGCTTCGACGGTTGGGAGTCTCTGAATCAGAAATGGGGATACTATTTCCAGCATCTGGCCATGGTACGCTCCTGGCCTTCCTCGCCGCTATACCGGCAGTTGCTCGATTTGGCCAACCGCTTTGGAACAAACTGTTTCATTCGCACCTCGAATGCAGATGGGCTTTTCGTCGCCAATGGATTCAACGCAGACAGTGTTTCCACGCCTCAAGGTCAATACAAATACCTCCAATGTCTCGCTAAATGCCGACGCGATGCTGTCTTTGAGTCTGAGCCGTTCGTCGACGCAGCTCTGCCATTTATCGACCCCACCACGCAGTGTTTGACCGAGTCTTCCAAGATACCGTACTGCAAGTATTGTGGTGAGGAACTGACGCTGTGTGTGCGTGGGGGGAACTATTTCAACCAGACCCCATTCCTAGCACAGGAGAGGAAATATACTCAATTTCTGGAGCGAAGGTCGTCAGATTTGACATCAACAGTGATCCTGGAGCTAGGAGTCGGGATGAACACTCCCTCTGTGCTGCGGTGGCATAACGAAGACTTGGTGGAGGGAAACCCGCAGATGAAACTGGTTCGGGCGGGGGTTGGAGCGTCGGGGACTGCACCATGGAATTTGGAAGAGCAGGATCGAGCGGTTGGAATTTTGGGTGATCTGGGAGATATAATCCCTTGCTTGATAAAAGGTTAAACAACTGTGATACCTAAGACCTGGAATTTGATGCTGATCCAATAATGGTAAGATTAATAATTGTGCAGTCAGCAGGAGATGTGTTGGAGAGAGGGTTAATACCTGAGGCCACTCATGTCACATGATGAATGGCTTTTCTATCTGAAGGACCTCTTGAATCATGCTCTCTCTACTGCAAGTCTGCAAGTCGATGATAAACATTGTGATATGGTAAACGTTGAGCTGTCAGAGTGAAGCATTATCAACTGCTGATAACCCCAGCAACCTTGAGATAGGAGATCGGAGTGATACGAGAACAACGCTCAGTCTCAGCTTACTACCTCTACTGTCTCACTCCTCCGTACTATCTACGAAACCTTGTCCAATTCCCTCGGCGATATCCGCTAGATACCGTTATTGTGCAACCATGGAGAAGCTACACACGGATTAGAACCCTTCTTTTCCAATTTTTTTCTCTTTTTGCCATCAACTCCATCGAGACCCCGACACATCCGTTGACCAGTGTCCTTTCGGGCCTTCTGATTCGACCCACCGAAGGTCAACGTCCCGATCGGCAACTTGACCATGCTGAACGAAGGCCTCACACTGGACAGAACCACAAATTGCCAAGGACTGCCAAGCTCTTGACCTCAGAGATAAGCCATTGATCGAATCATTTTCTTTCGTTCGAGAAATTTTTTCTCCAATTTTTTACCCGCTTTCTTATCGGTCGCGTGGTTGGTCATGGATGTCATGGAGGGGAATGGAATAAATGTCGCGTCGTATCTCCAAATTGTGGGCGGGTTTTTCCCTCCGTGACTTTTTGTCTGGCTTCAGGCTGGTGCCTTTCTCTCCCTTGCTTCGTTCTTGCTTGCTGTCGCATCATGGGGATCACTCAGGCGCTGGACAGAATCAATCTTCGGGTGGCTCAAAGCCCTGTTGGGCGATGGTTTCGCCTGGAGAATTCAGGGCATGTCAGTATACTTCTACTTCCACCTGCCGAGGTCTAGGTTCAAGAGCTTAGAAGAAAAGCTTACCGATGTGACAGCCCAGAGAACGCAAAGGTAGCTACTTCTTCACGGAACTTCGCGCCGGTCTCGCTACCTTTTTCGCTATGGCCTACATCATCAGCGTCAATTCCAACATCACCTCCGAATCGGGCGGCACCTGTGTGTGCCCCCCCGAAAGCCAGGCCGACCTCTGTAATACCAACACTGAATACCTGCTGTGTGTCCAGGAAATCAAGCGCGACCTCGTCACTGCCACGGCTGCCATCGCCGCATTGTCTACTTTCTGCATGGGTCTCTTCTCTAACTTGCCGGTCGCCCTGGCCCCCGGTATGGGTCTCAATGCCTATTTCGCTTACACTGTCGTGGGTTACCACGGCTCCGGCATGATCCCTTACAGTCTTGCTCTTACCGCCGTCTTTGTCGAGGGTTTCGTTTTCTTGGGCTTGACTCTGCTCGGTATCCGACAATGGTTGGCGCGTGCGTTGCCAGCCTCGATCAAGCTCGCCACGGGCACAGGTATCGGTTTATACCTCACTCTTATCGGATTGAGTTACAGCGCAGGTATCGGCTTGGTAACGGGGTCTACCGAAACCCCTTTGGAATTGGCAGGCTGCATCTCTTCTCTGCGCGATCCGACGACTGGCATGTGTCCCAGCGATGCTAAGATGCGTAACCCAGCGATGTGGGTGGGCATATTTTGTGGTGGTGTGTTCACAGCGCTGCTGATGCTGTATCGGATCAAGGGTGCTGTGATCATTGGTATCTTGCTGGTTTCTATCATTTCCTGGCCGCGACCCACGCCGGTCACCTACTTCCCTCATACGGAGCTGGGTGACAGCATGTTTGATTTCTTCAAGCAGGTGGTGACCTTCCATCCCATCAAGAATACACTGGTTGCTCAGGAATGGAATCTCTCAGGCCATGGTGGGCAGTTTGGATTGGCCTTTATCACTTTCCTGGTAAGGCCTCGTTCTGAAGGTCTGCGCCACATTTGACTGATAAGCGTGTAGTATGTTGATATTCTTGACACCACCGGTACTCTGTACTCTATGGCCCGATTTGCCGGAACCATCGATGAACGCACTCAGGATTTCGAGGGTAGTGCCCTTGCTTATGTATGATTCTCTCTCCTTCAGTGTGTTTTTCAATCAGTCTGACGACGATTCCCAGATGGTCGATGCAATCAGCATCTCTATCGGTTCTCTCTTCGGCTCGCCCCCTGTGACGGCATTTGTCGAAAGTGGTGCTGGTATCTCTGAGGGCGGAAAGACGGGTCTTACCTCCTGCGTGACAGGGATCTGCTTCTTCATCGCCATCTTTTTCGCCCCGATTTTCGCCTCTATCCCTCCCTGGGCCACCGGCTGCACGCTGGTAATTGTCGGCGCCCTGATGTGCAAAGCAGCCGCCGAGATCAACTGGCGCTACTACGGCGACGCCATTCCGGCCTTCCTGACCATCGCCATCATGCCCTTCACCTACTCCATTGCCTATGGTCTGATTGCCGGTATCCTGAGTTACGTCCTGATTAATGTGACCGCCTGGCTCGTCGAGAGGGGCTCCCTCGGTCGGGTGGTGCCTCCGAACAAGGATGAGTCGGATCCATGGTCGTATAAGGTTCCCGGAGGATTTTTCCCTCCGTGGCTGCGACGGGCCGCTCGGGGCAAGAAGGACTTTTGGCGCGAGGATGAGGAGGAATCGGTGGATATGGGGGTCGTGCCTGATGGATCTGTCTCTTCGCATGAGCGGACGGAGAGAGAGAAGAGTGGAGTGGATGTTGGGAACAAAAACCTCTGATCTGTGTAGCCTTCTATAATAGCGTAATGTAGTAATTCACACCACGTACCTAGGTAGTTTGTGCATCTCGAGCTGATGACTCGGGTGCCATATTAGTTCATTGAAGAAAGATCATGATTTCACTTCCGATATAGCAAAGAATCAATTTCACCTTCCAAGATCCCAGATCCCAGATCCCAGTATCCTGATAAGATACCCTGGACACATCTTCCTGCAAGATACTTGCGGAGGCCATAGGTCATGTCACACAAGGGCTAGACCGGACCGGCTTGGCTTCGCCCATCTGCAAGACATTTCGTCTTAAATTTTCCGTCAACAAGGGTATGGCAGCTCTATGTTGGAGTTACATATCACATGAACAATTTGGTAATAAATAGCTACCAAAAAAGAAAAGGAACACTACTGGATCACTTTCCAATAATTCATGCCGCAAGAGATATCTAATGGGTTGTTACAATACGATACTGCGGAGAAGCATGAACAGCTCCATCAGCCAATGAAATCTCCAATAAGATAGAATGATTTACTTGGAACCGTCCTGGGATGGCGTAATTAATACCAGCTCTGTCACGGGCAATTCTCCTTAACTACAGGTCTGATCGCGATTAAGCGTCATTCCTCTTCACTTCGGACCTTTCCGTCATGTGGCATTAAAGCCGATTGCCCTCACCTTGCTTCTACTTGATCTCTCACCCTTTCTCTTACTTTTATTGATTTCCATTACCCAGGATGGCCTGAGAACACACGTCATACCCCACCATGGCCGAGTCCAATCCGCCTCCAGCCCCGCCTGGTGGCTCTGGTTTAAATGAAGCTCAGCAAAAGCGGAAAAATGTCGGTACAGCGTGCTCGGCCTGTAAAACGCGCAAGCTCAAGGTGAGTGAGGCTGTCAGCTGCTCTGTGACTCCGGGGAAGACTATCGTTGACTCTTAGTTCAGTGCTCAGGAACATCCCCATGCACCAACTGTATCAAGAACAACGTCGAATGTACCTTCGACGCCGGCGCCGATAAACGCCGCCGCGGCGTCCTGAAACGCAAGGTCACCCAGCTCGAAGAGAAAGAAGATATTTTGATTCGGCTCGTCAGCACCCTCCGCGAGAGCGGCACCCGGCGCACCATCCAGCTCCTCAACCTCATCCGCAGCAACGCCTCCCTGGCCGAAATCAAGCTCTACATAGACACGCAGCTGAAGTTCGAGCTGGAGAAGACACCGGAGCTGGTCGAAGTGTGCAATGAGATACAGCGGTTTGAGCAGATGGGATCGCGGTCGCGGCGCCGCATTCTCGACGCGCAGAGGTCTTCCGTGGAGCCCTTGTTCCGCGTGCCGGCGGCCCCATGGACGACCGTCACCGTGGATGACGACCATGTTTCGCATTTGATTTTGCTGTGGTTTACTTGGGTCCATCCGTTCTACAACTGGATTGATCGGGGCTTGTTTCTGCGGGACATGCAGTCGGGGACGTTGGACTCGAAATTTTGTTCACCGTTTTTGGTGAATGCCATTCTGGCCGATGCGTGTGTAGGTAGTCTCGGGTCGAGGTAATTGGACTTTCTGGTGACTAGTGACAGGCATACTCGGATAGTTTGGAGTCGGATGCTTCTTCGAGAGACGCGGCCGCCCAGGGTGCCCGCTTCTACAACGAGGCCAAACGATTGCTGGACAAGGAAGAAGGCAGAATCACCCTTGCGACTGCCCAAGGGCTGGGAGTTCTATGGACATGGTATGCTTCACTACCCTGGTAGAGCTGCCCTTTGCTGAAAATACCCCAGTGCGTTCAAGACCAGGAAAGATCGTCATGGCTGGATTCATCAGAGCCAACTTGCGTACGCCGTTCAGGAACTGTTTCCGAGCATCACGGCTCCCAGAGATGCCGACGGTGATGCGCTTGACTTGGCTCGAGCGGCCAATGTCACAATTTGGGGTTTGTTCAACATCGCGATGTACGCAATGCAGTGTCTTTTACCAGTGCCGGACGGCAAGAACCAGGGACGACTGACCAGTCCCTGGACCCAGGACCCATGCCATATCAAGTAAGAAGGCGCCTTTGATCAAACCGCCCCAAAAGCTACGTCTCCCGTCGATCACCCATGACTCGGACGCCGACCTGTGGGTACCATACCCAACAGAGTCCGAAAAATTGCAAGCGCATACACCGTGTACGTTCCGAGCTCTCTGTAGCCTGAACGAAATCGCCTACGATATTACCTACCCCCATTTTCACGGAGAAGTCAGCTCTTCAGAGACGGAAAAGATCGACGAATTGCAACGACGACTGCGAGAGTGGCAAAGCGAGCTACCGGTCTGCCTGAAGGAAAGGGATACCATTGAGGTTCCGCATGTCTTATGTCTTCAGTAAGCTTCTTGTCCCCGACGCGTAGGTTCGAGAGGAGTGACTGCTGATTATTGCAGCATGTACCAACACGCGCTCATTATAACAGTCTACGAACTCTTATGCAAGAGTGAGCGAAATGGTCACTCGGATGACCGACCTATCCGCAAGATGCCAAAGAGCCACCAGGAGGCCTGCTTGTCATCTGCGAGGAGCATCTCTCAGCTGATGCGCCTTCATCGTTCCTCTTGGGGTGTTGAACGCATGCCACAGGGCACCATCCAGCCGATCAACATGGCCTTGCTCGTCTTGCTCGAACGCTTGGATGTACCCGAGAACCGTGATGCGTTCATTAACCTCAGCATAGCCGCGAAAGCTGCGTCTCGACGATGGAGATCGAGCAAAGCTGCTTTGGATAGGATCCACACTCAGGCTATTGTCCACGGCCTTCATCTACCGACCGAGACAGATTCGTTATTTGCTGACTTTGGAAATCGACCCGAAAATGAGCGCTCGGACGAGTCTCCGTTCAACATGGTCGAAACGATCGAAACCTCAGACGGCGATATTTCCGACTCTTGATGTATATCGGCTTTGCACTGATCAAGTCAAAGTTTTGTAAAATAAGTTTTAGATTGCGCTGACGTCGGCCCAGCTTGTGCATCTGGTTTTGTACATAGCCAGTGCTCCCAATTCGTCGGACTGCGCTCTCGGGTGCCTGGCTGCTGGTATCAGACAGGCGGCCGCGCCTGCGAAAGCACAGTAGGTGCGAGTGATTGAGATCCGTTCAGCGGTACGACCTTGACGAGATGGAATTCTCGAGCACTATATAATTATCTTCGATGATGTGGCCGGTCTGGAAGGTAGGTACGCACGCACGGCTCCTGCTATAGTGCTGTGGCCGAGGCCTGAGCCATAATATGGGCGAAAGGGATCCCCGCATATTTTACACTAATGGTGCCATTACCAAGCGTTGGACATCTGACGCTCGAGCTTTACTGTACAATAAGCAAGCAGCAGATTTGTCTCACCCTCGGTGTTGGACAACATGCCGGAGAGTTAGAGTTACTCAAGCGAAATGAGAATTAGAACCTTTCAGCCTCGTCATTGCGAGATCCGTATCATAAGTCTATTTAATGCATGATGGCTAATCATATCTGGCACAAAACTAGAGCGTCATTAGGGCATACAAGCCCACGTCAACATGTTGATCGTTATCGTCACTTCGTCAATCATGAGAAAGAAGACCATCAGGCAACCGATTCACTGCCCTTCAGCGGCTTGTGACACATACACGGGTAATAGTGCGGAAAATAATGCCACGAAGCCCAAACCGCAACCGTCGCAAAGGTAAGCGGCAGCGTGATGGCCCAATACAGCCAAAAATTCCCCGACATGATCCACGACTGCGACCCATCATTACCCGAAAGATTGAAGAAGTTCGTCCCGAAGAGACCCTACATTCTCAGCCATCGTCTTTCGCCCTGGATTCGAGAATGGGGCTTGAACATACCGAGATAAACGTCCCCGGCAAATATACCATACTCACGACCGCCACCGTCTTCATCATCGCACTGTCCTTCTGCGAGACCAGGTTGAACGCCAGATTGATCTCGTTGCGCAACCGCTCACTGAGCGATTTCGAACGCGTCATGAGCGAATGCAGCTGTTTCGCGACGAAGTGCGCACGCTGCGCGGCGTGTAACCAGGCGCCGCGGTTACCGTTCACCAGCTCTGCATGCTCGGCGCGGAACCGGGTCTGCTCGTCGATCAGAGACTGCAGGGTATGCGCGGCTACTTCGAGGGTCTCATTCGAGTGGAAGATGTGGCGGGCGATGTCGTGGAGATTGGGGAAGTTGAGGGCGGGCGGGTGTGGCTGGTTGCGGGCCTAGGCTGCGCTGTGAATCACTCTTTGCCCTGGGCTGGGTGGACGGGGTTACCTTCTCGATATCCCGGACCAGATCACGCAGGGACCAAATCGACTTGTCGTATTCTTCGACTACGCCTTGCGCGAAAAGCGCGTGCCAGATGAAGGGATTCCTCCGCTGGTTGGTGGAGGGTCGATGCTCGGCGAGATACTTTGCCACGACGGGCGGCAGGTTCAGGAAGAATACGAGCTGGCGATCCTCTTGCGGGTGCCATTGTACGAAGACAGCTGGTTGGATCCATTCGTACTCGCCTGGTTTGACGACGTGTTTGATCTTGAAGCAGGTCCACGATACTATACTCTCGGATCAGCATGGTCGAATGTTGAGCACGAGAGATGAACGGACCATGCTTGGTGATTTTTCCTTCATCGTCAATGTCGTAGTCGCAGAAGAATGTCCCATTCAGGTCGGCCTTGATGACGGGGAAGAAGTCAGGAGGGAAAAAGACGTCTGGATTCTCGCGCTTTAGAACGGGCGAGCTTTCGATGTTTTCCTTGGAGAAGCTGGCGTATCTGTGTGTCGTCCGCTGTGAGATTAGGCTGGCCAGTGCTGGGAGAAGACGTACAGTAGAACCGTTGAAGACGTTTGACTTTGGTAATCCTCTAATTCCTGCCATAGATTGGCCTGTCGCGATGTCCAGGTGTTCTCATCTATATGCTAAGCATTGTGGATAATCTAGATCTGGGAGCTAAAGAACGTACCACTTTCTTCGACAACAGTCACAATATCCATTCTCTCATTGACATAATTGTCCATTGTTCGAGTTGCTCACTTTATTTAACGAGAGGCAGAAGAGGAGGAAAAGAGGAAGTCGGACACTTCATTTTTATAAGTGGTGGCTGTGAAAGCACTAAACCTGCAGCGATACGCCGTCGGCCGTCGACCTTAGGCGCCTCGCTTCGGCCTCTTGACTGCACCTTTCAGCCTTGTTTGCAATTTTAGCCTCAGCCTTGCGATATGTGGCAGCCTACTCAATGACTTTGAGGGACGAATACCTGTCATAATGTGTATGACAGGGGAAAGTCGGTACTTCCATAATATAGCACGAAGCTATGACCCGTCTCCCAGCCACCCCTGCAGCCCCCCATAATCAAACGGCCCCAGAAACCCCAACTCCAACTCATCCGCAGACGCGTCCCAGTGGCTCGTAAACAGTCCATCCGGAATCACAAACGGGTTCTCCTGCAGGTGCAACTGCCCCTGTCCCTGTTCCTGTCGCGGCTGATTGCGATCGCGATCGCGATCGCCCTCTCCATGACAGCCATTCTCCGCCATGACCTGAGTCCGCGCCGTCCTGAGGAAGAGCAGGGTGTTGCGCGCAGACACACTAAAGGGACTCATGGACGTGAGGATCTGCTCGCATTTCGACCAGGCTTCGTGTACGAGACTCGCTTCGAGCTCGGCCAGGATCGTGCGGCAGGTGGAGGACATGATGAGGACCATGCCTGCTGTGGAAGTATCTGTTCGATTTTATTAGATATATATCTCACCAGATCAGGAGGAAAGAATAGTGTACAGAAGCCATTATACCACCATGGGTCGGTGGCGGAAGTCTGGTAGGTCTCGTGGACGAAGGAGACGAGGTCAATGGCTGTGCGGACGCAGGCGGCGGCGCACTTGGAGAGGATAGAGGCGTATAGGGAGCTGGAGTTGGAGCTGGGGCTGGGGCGATTGTCTGCATAAGTGCGCGGGTGGATACTCTCGGAGCAGAGCTGGGTGAGGATGGGTCGGTAGAGGAGGAGGTGAAGGTATAGGTATCTGGCGTGGAGGACGTTTCGCTGCCGGTGGAGAGTCGATTGTTCGGGACTGGTAGCTTGATCCAATGGACGGTTCCAATTGAGGAAAGGGGGAAGGTTGTTTTCGTACTCGAAGAGTTTCTCTTCAAGCTCGATGATGACGTCCAGCCCTCCGTGTTTGGTTGTGTGTCTTCTAGACCCAGGGCTACTGCGACCACGCCATGCCCGGTAGATGTCCGACAGGATACAGTCGAGAATGCGATGTAGCTTAATGGTGGAGATGTAGAAGGCCATGGGCGACGGGGTTCCAAAAGAGTGTTCTTCCTCGCCGGTCCCTGGTAAGGGAACACTCGGGAGATGCGAGGTCATACTTGGTCTACCGTAAGTCATACTCACGATCCTAAAAACTGATTAGTCAAGTCTGAGGCTCCTATCGATGGTAAGGCATACATGTCCATCATTACGCAGCCATGCCATGTCCGTCGCTGAATCTCCTGCTCCAGCGGACTCTTCTGCTCGTACAGCTGCGCCTCATGAAGGCCTAACCCCTGGGCAATTCGACAAGCCACCCCTATCGAGTTCCAGCATCGGTGAGGATACGGCGTACTCTGCAGATATAGCGCAACAACCAACAGCGTCTGAACGACGCCGGTAGTTCGAAGGTCCATCATGTCCAATCCGATATGCTGTTTTGCCCGGAGGAAGAAGGTATAGGAAACCGCCTCACGCTCCGTTACCGGGATATCATCGGCAAAGTGGCAGCCCAGCGCAAAGATAATGTTCAGTGCGCAGACGAAAACGAGCGACCGCGGTCCGGAGTCGGCTTTGCTTCCAAGGCCAATATCAAGCTCGCTCAGCGACTTTCCCGACTGGCTCCTCGGGAGCCACAGATTGTCATACGCATCCTGAAAACTCGTCCGGTCGAAGAACGGGTACAGACAGTACACCCGATCCCAGAAGCATTCCAGCAGGCGATCCGCTAGATCTCGCGGAGGAAGCAAGAAGCCGTCAACGTGGACCCTGGATGAGGGCCAAACACCTCGCCCCTGCGGCGATGCGTCTCGGGTTTGATTCTGTGATGTGCGGATAGGGCTCGAACCGCCGGGCAGTGAACCGCGGGCGAGGAACCGCACCATCGAAGCGGTGGACGAGCTTCCAAAGTATTCATTCGTTCGCCATAGGGGCTTCGCCCCTTGTTCGACCGGACTAGCGACCGAATTAATGGCTCCCATGGCGGTGACATTGCTGCAGGCAGCAGGTGACTCTAGATAGACCGGGTCAGTGCCAGAGTGCGGCGAGCAATAGGCCGCAGCTTGACCCCGGATTGCTTGATGCGGCCGAGATAATCCTATCAGGGGTGTTTGAGCAGCAGCCTCTCCAAGTGAACCAGGAACGACGTCCTCTGTCCCCGATGGTAGCACGGAAATTCCCCCTTTGCGACAGGCCTCTTCCAGCTCTCGGATGCGGTGATGGAGCGCGCGGAGGTAACTGCGGCATCAGTTTTTTTTAATAAGGGTTTTCAAAGGGGTTGATCAACTTACTCATCGTTACTCGCTGATCGCGCATTGTCAGCTTTGAAGATGCAACGATCGACGGTGTAAGAACGTCGCTCGCAGGGCCCGCAGATGGGCTTCTGGCCGTCGCAGCGGGACTTGCGTTCTCGACAGGGTTCACACGCCAGAGCAATCTTGCGCCGAGTTACTGCTTTACGAGCAGATCTTCGAGGTTGCATAATATATGGTGATGATACTCTTAAGTCTAAGTGATGGGATGTTTAAAGGGGTTCGATGATGGACGATGAAAAGGTCCGGGTCCATCCCGGGACACGTGATGTTCATTCATTTCAACGAGACTATGGCCATATCATCACCCAGGGCTATGTTGCTATTTTGCTAGCCAGTTACGCTCATTACCACTGGCTAATCTTGGAATCAGCTTGGTTGCATTCCCGAAGTTGATCATGTCCCGCAGCCCCTGCTCCATCTCATAACTCTCCAGATCCTCCAGGAAGCCAGGATAGGCCGGCGCAGGGGCATAGGGAAAGTCACTCTGCTGCCATTAGCATCCACAGATAGTAGATTCCTATAGTCACAAAGTACTCACCCCGAACAACAAATGGTCCCTCGGAATCATCTTCAAAGCTATATCCAGAACCTGGGGCGACGACGACAGCGCCAGATCATAATAGAAGCTGCGAAAGTCACGCATGACTTGCTCATAAGTCGTGCCCATTCGATGCGAAGCCGCCATATCCGGCGCCCGACGCATCGGCGTCGCCACGCGGCTGATGAGATACGGTAGCGCGCCGCCTGCATGGGACAGTATAACCTTGCAGTTTGGGTACTTGGACCGAGTGCCTTGCAGAATCATATCCATGGCAGAACGAGTGGTTTCGTGCGGGTAGTCCACCACAGGTTGAGGCATTTTGGGATTGACAGGGGTGGTATCGACTGGATGCGTGGGATGGACGAAGACTACGCACTTACGGCGGTCGAGTTCCGCCCAGATGGGCTCTAGTGAGGGATGACCGAGGTAGACATTCGAGTCCCCATACCTGGTAAATATCGTAACACCGTCGGCATGTAGGGTGTCGAGAGCGTAGGTAATCTCGCTAAGAGCTGCGTCGGTGTCAAGGAGGCTGGGGAGGGAGGCGAAGAAGCCAAAGCGTTGAGGGTTGCGGTCTCGAAGCTCGGCGGCGTAGTTGTTGAGCTGGCGGGCTAGCGTGAAGGAGGCTGTTCCTTTCAGGATACAGGCACCCGGCGCTGTCACGGATAGAATGGCGGTTTGAATACCCAGACGGTTCATCAGAAGCTCAGAGCGAGTGGCCGTCCATTGGGGAGTAGGCCAACCACTGGGGTCACCTCCGGCGTCTTCTACGGCTGCGTTTCTTGTAAGCTGGTGAACGATGTCCATGCATATGAGGCTAGAACCTTTGCGATAAAAGGGAGGCACGAAGTGATGGTGAGTGTCGACCTTGTTGATGGGAGGACGGTGAGACCAGCCAAAGGCCTTGTCTTGCAGCCAGTCCATCAGGTGATCGGTCATTATGTCGATGCAGTCTGTTTGTAGATAAACGATGGCAAAGAGAAGGACAATTGAAGAAAGAAGAAACAGCATTTCGTCATCCTTGGCAGGATCAAGATTCATCACCTTGGACCGCTTTATAGAGTGGTATCGGGACGATTCCGGATAGGCATAGGCAGGTTGAAAGGCCTCACCGGGATCATCCCGGATACCCAGCACGACCGTCGGACTGTACCCGAAGCAACGCGCCAGCTCAAATGGCCCTTCAAATAGGCACTTCCACTGGAAGAATCGTGCCTCAAATTACACTGAGTGCCAGTCCAGAATACACAACAGAATGGATGCTCCAATACACACTATCCTCGTTCGAGAGACATCAGCGCATCCCGTCCAGGCAATGTTGCTTGCCGTCTTTCTCTGCCTGGCCACCATATTTCTTGTAATTGGTCAGATTTTTACTCCGATGGGAAAGCGTCGAGTTCCAGGGAAGGAATGGAAACTGCCGCCGGGACCTCCAGGTCTCCCTATTCTGGGGAATCTGCTCGACTTGAAAAGTGCCCGCAGTGATCCCGACTTCAAATGGGTAAGGGACACCGATCTTTCATAGTCTAGCGTCCAAGATCGCACATGCTTATTGTTCGAACATAGGTTAACTCCCTCACCCAGTACGGTGAAATGGCCACCGTGCACCTAGGGAGCAAAACGTGGATCTTTCTGAACAGCCAAAGAGTCGTATCAGAGATCATAGCAAAGCGTGGCTCCATCACAAACGGCCGGTCCCCAATGCCTGTCGCCAGCGGAATCGTCAGCCGCCATAGCCGCTCTCTTATTTTGCCTCCTGCTGGATGGACTGAGAAGCGTCGAGTGATGCATTCGCTACTTAGTGGGACCGCTCTGCGGCAGTACGGCGCCTGGCAGGAGCTCGAGAGCACACAGCTTCTGGCTGAGTATTTGTTCCAGCCCCAGAGATGGTACCGCCACCATTACCGCTACGCCAACTCGGTCGTGCATCGTATCGCGCTCGGGGAGCGTTTGACGAAGACCAACAAAGAGCTGGCGGATCTGCAGGACGTAGTCACATACTTCGTTGGCAGCATAGGGTCTAGCATGGTTGATTGGTTTCCCGAGCTAGACGCGCTACCTCGGCGGCTGCAGCCCTGGCGCAGATATTGGGAGAAGCTGGGACAGTGGAACTACGAGGTTTACCGATCGTGGTGGGTGCCGGTGCGTGAAAAAGTCGAGGCAGGCACTGCACCGCCCTCGTTCGTCAGGGATGTACTCCTCCACGAGGATACCAAGTTCACAGGCGATGACCAGGAGGCGATGTATGTAACGATGCAGCTCATTGAGGCGGGCAGCGATACCACCCGGGAGGTTCTCAACATCTTCGTCATGTCGGCACTCTGCTATCCCGAGGTCTTTCAGAAGGCAAGGGCAGAGGTGGACCGGATCTGCGTGACGGACCAGGAACAGTTGCGTCTGCCGGGGCTTGATGATATGGAACGGATGCCATATATCTGCGCTATCATTAAGGAGCTCCTTCGCTGGAGGCCCATATTCCCTCTAACCCCGGACCATGTCCTGACTTCCGATCTGGAATTCGAAGGGTACCATATCCCCGCTGGAGTGGGTTTTGTGATCAACGAGATTCCCGTGTGCAATGAGTGCGAGAAGCCAGACGTCTTCAAGCCGGAACGGTGGCTCGACGGTCATGAAGCCGATGTTGCACATGGCCTGTGGCAATTTGGCGGCGGAAGACGTATCTGCGTGGGATATCGCTTGGCCCAAAGAGGGCTGTTCATCAATGTCGCCCGGCTGGCTTTTTGTTACAACTATGCGGCGGTAAGCCTCATCCACCACGTATGCATATGGTCATGATCTGACGGATACAGTCCGGTCCCATTGATTCTCGACGTCTCAACCATCATTTGACCGAGGAACCATTCCCAGTGAAGGTGACACCGAGAAGCGAACAACATGCACAGCTGATAATTGAGGAGGCATCACGAGAAGGGGTCCTAGAGGATTCAAAATCTCGGCCTTGAATGATATAGCATCGCTAGTGTACACTTTCCAGCCAGTCCTGTAGTCAGTGTGTTGCATATTGGACTTTGCAAGTGGCCGAACAGAGCCAATTGTAGCTTAGCGTGTGGCTTCTAGCATCGTAGAGATCCATGTTAGAAAGTAGATTGTTCCCCTCAAATACGCTCACAAGCAATCGAACCCAGGCTTTTACCTCAACAGCTGATTCGGGTTCATCCCGGACCAAAGCATTGGCCGGAGCATATCCGTTGCATTCTTGGTGGCTTATATATGCCTATACCTGCAAAGAAACCTTACGATCAGCAACGACTAAACAAAACGTGTGACACATCATGTCAGAGCTACATAGATTACTTCCACGAGAGGGTCTTTACATGGACCCCGATAGTGACACTCACCGAAAATCTATCCGGCATCCTATACCAAATCTGATTCTTCTTGGGCTCTTCCAGCTCAATTCCTCACTCCGTTCAGTCAACTTCCTGAAAATCACGACCTATACCACTATCCTGAGCGTGACTCTCTGGCTTAACGACTTACTGAGTAAGGGCAGTAGAAACAACTGGACAACCGATCCCACATGGGACTGGAAAAGGGAGATTGTTGTCGTAACCGGCGGAAGCGGCGGCATCGGAGGGAGTATTATTCAAAAGCTAGCGAGGGACGGGTGGCGAGTCGTCGTGCTCGATATCATGCCATTGAAATATCATGTTGGTAAGATAGTCCATTCCACCTTGCTTCTGCCAGCTGAGACTTGGTGGGATGGCCTCAACGTTGTGAATCATGTCTTGCTCACCGGGGGCGAGGAAGAGATATTCCGGGATCACATCGGACAGTTTGTCGATGTGCTCAAGAGAAGGACATCTGTAGAACTACAAACGTATGTCGGGCCATCTGAGACGCATGATGTGCCGTTGATGGATTTCGCAGCGAGGAGAATACCTAGCATGACGAGCAAGATGATTAGTGAGTGGATTATAGCGAGGTTTAGGGATTAGAAGAGGTGCTCTCGATGCAAGAGAGTTACCATGAAATGGAATCAGCTGGTTTCCAGAGATGTCTAGATGATGACTGGACTGTAGGACTTCGATGCAGTGGGACTGATTCGGGTTGTTCATGCTTTTCCCGATCAGGAAGGTTGATGGGTACGTACTTCTGTATGCCTTAATCGTAAGGCATAAAGAACGTCCCACGTGATGTTTACTTTTAGTCAAGCGATAGCATCACCGCCATCATTCATGATTGATTTGGCAACGGGATCATTCATTTAGTAATGAAAGCCTCTAACTAACTTTGAGGAGGTCTACCCGATCAGCTCGAGTCTCCATCATGGCAACCTGGCGATTGGTCAGCTCCACCTCACGAACTATTCGCCAGTAGCAGCAATAATAGCTGCATTAGCTGAATGAGTGCACACCAGCCACCGGATTTCCCACATCTTGCAACAATGATAACACAGGACAGGGGAATTTTACATCGGAGATAAAGATGTGGGGGACTCATTGTTCAATACTATGCTTATCAGAACTCATCTATGCCTTCCGCATAGACCTGCCGAATCTCGTGTAGCGCCATGGCTTCTGGCTGACTTACTCCCTTGCATGGTGTGAGATGGCCAGGCGGAGTATGTTACATGGACGTGTCGATCTTCTACATTGTTTTTTTGGATCTTATCTCCAGGTTCCAACTTAATTCTTTGATGGAGAAACTGGTGCTAATTCAAAAGTGGAGTGTCCGAGGCAGCTGGGGAGCTGAATCGTAGTCTCTAGTCGGAGCTCCAAGGTCAGGCATATAAAGCCGCATGCTCCCACATTCAGGGCAAGTGTCTTTTCAAGCATTGCACTCAATCATCTTGCCTCAAGCCTGTCCTAACGATGCATCTTCAACTTGGTTTGGCTGGCATCGTAGGTTGCGCGGTTCAATCTGTCGCGGCTTACGTAGCTCAGCAGCCACGGTCTCAAGAGGGAACATGCCAGAAAACTACGGTCGCAATCTTGTTGGTGCATCGCTTGTCTTTTTCGTATATTCTGTATAGCTGCTAATGTCTCGCAGAGGAGCCGGAATGGCAGGGATTAAGGCTGCTGTATGTTGGACATGTGCCGGGATGCGTTCAAAACTGACCGTGACAGCAAACCTTGTCCAATGCATCGATCCATGATTTTGTTATTCTAGAATACCGTGACACGATTGGAGGCCGGGCTTGGCACACGGATTTTGGCAAGGACGAAAATGGAAATCCTTATGTCGTGGAGCTGGGTGCCAACTGGGTATGTCATTCTTTTGTTTGTGTCGAACCCCTGCTGATCGTTGAACAGATCCAAGGCATTGGAACCGCGGATGGGCCACAGAACCCTATTTGGACCCTAGCCAAAGAGTTCAACCTCAAGAATACATTTTCCGACTATGACAACGTCTCCACTTACAACGAGCACGGATATTCGGACTACTCGCATCTCTTCGATGCTTATGATGCCGCCGACGGGATTGCCAACGCTGCAGCTGGCACGATTCTACTTGAGAATCTACTGGACCAGACAGCTCAGACAGGTCTCGCTTTGGCCGGCTGGAAGCCCAAAAAGACCGACATGGAGGCGCAGGCTGTTGAGTGGTGGAGCTGGGGTAAGCCTAGCCTGTCTCCGATGGGAATGAAAACTAATAGTCTTAGACTTCGAGGACGCTTATTCGCCACTCGAGAGCTCTCTGGTATTTGGCTACGCTGGGAGTAACATGACCTGGAATGGTTTCAGCGACGAGGACAACTTCGTATGGGATCAGCGCGGATACAACGCCATTATCAAGGGCATGGCATCGAAATTCCTGAAGGCCAATGACCCGCGACTCCGTTTGAACACACAAGTCACCAACATCACTTATTCCGACGAAGGCGTGACGGTGTACAACAGCGATGGTACTTGTGTCCAAGCCCAATATGCTCTATGTACATTTTCTTTGGGTGTGCTGCAAAATGACGCCGTCACCTTCACGCCGGAACTGCCATACTGGAAGCAGACGGCCATTGAAAAGTTTACCATGGGCACTTACACCAAGATCTTCCTCCAATTCAACGAAACCTTCTGGCCCTCAAACACACAGTACTTCTTGTACGCGGACCCTAAGCTTCGTGGATGGTATCCTATCTGGCAATCACTCTCGACGCCGGGTTTTCTGCCCGGATCCAATATTCTCTTCGTTACCGTGACCAACCAGTTCTCCTATCACGTTGAGAACCAGTCAGACGAGGAGACCAAAGCAGAGGTAATGGCGGTTCTACGCAAGATGTTTCCGGACAAGGACATTCCGGAGCCTACTGCGTTCATGTATCCTCGCTGGAGTACCGAGCCATGGTCATATGGAAGCTACTCGAACTGGCCTGCAAGCACCAGCCTGGAGGAACACCAGAATCTCCGCGCCAACACCGGCAGAGTGTGGTTTGCAGGAGAACACACGTCACCAAGCTACTTCGGGTTCTTGCATGGAGCCTACTTTGAAGGCCTGGATGCCGGAAGACAGATCGCGGCACTCTTGCAAGGCCGCTGTGTCTACTACAACTCGACGATGGAAAGGCTGTGCGGACCTCGCAGGCATTACGAGACGCTGCACGGAACCACTCCTCTGGCTGATTATAGTGCGGTCAACGGCTGGACCGCCAACAGTTTCTACGATTATAATGACGATTAGTCGTCTGTAGTTATCCAAACCTGTCATGTATAGCACAATCACACCCAAACGGTGTCACCCTCTACAACTTCCTGTCCACCTCCAGTTCCACTCAGATTCATCCCCAAGCACTTCATGGAGCGCCGGCTCCCCTGGCTCCAGTAAATTGCCTTGGTAAATTCCCAAACCACAATCGCACTCAACCGCCCCTGCTACACCAGTAAATTTGTCGTATGGAAACCCGAATGCGTAAATAAGGACTGATGACGCACGCTCAACTCAAGTCGTCGACAACTGCTGCAGGCGAACAATCAGTATGACTGACTAGGGTCGATGGACGCTGAGCAAAAGTAGCCAGAGGTTCTGAACATTGCCGCGTCCTTTTGAGCTAAGCAGACCTCTGAGTCGTTTCACATAGTCTGCAGTCAGGAAGCTTCCAGCGGTTCCACAGAATAGCCCTAATCGGTGATTACGAGGACTTCTGATGGGTATAGAGTCAATTACCTCTTCAGGACTACGGTAGTCGAGGAATGGAGGCGGAATGTTTTCTTCTGCTGTCCAGATATAGGGTAATCTGCTCTCTCGCTCATGAACCAAAATAACTGTCACTACTGGTGGAAGCTGTATGATAAAAGGCACCACGTCAAGGGTGTTTGCTAACCAGTTGGCTGCTTACCTAGTACGACTTGGGCAAACCCAACACGCGCTGTCCGATGTAATTCAGGATCATTTCGCGACTGACAGGAGCAATGCGAGGAACCCACACTTCTCGCAGATATCTTTCTACATGATACTCTTTGGCATATCCCATGCCTCCGTGCGTCAGAACTGCTCGCTCGCATGCCTCAAACGCCGCTTCTGCCGCCAGGTATTTACCTGCATTGGCATACTCCCCGTCGACATACCCTGCATCATACATCTTTGCGGCCTGATAAATAACCAGCCGCGCCGCTTCGAGATTCATCCAGCTATCTGCAAGCGGGTGCTGGATTCCCTGATTTTGGCCAATGGGACGACCAAAGACCTGTCGTTCACCAGCATACAGCGCTGCCCGCCTCAGCGCCGCAAACCCAAGTCCCAGTGCTTCTGCTCCAATCAATATGCGCTCAGCGTTCATTCCGAGCATGATCATCTTGAAGCCCTCATTCTCGGCTCCTATACGGTCAGCCACTGGCACGCGCCAGTTGTCGAAGAACAGGCTGTTGCTATCCACGGCCCCGCGGCCCATTTTGGGGATCTCAGTGATCTCCACAGACTTCCTGTTGAGATCCGTGTAGAAGAGGGAGAGACCTTGAGACGGGTTGCTCACTTTCTCCAGCGGGGTGGTCCGGACGAGAATCAACACCTTCTGCGCATGCTGCGCCGTCGAAATCCAGATCTTCTGGCCGGAAAGGATATACTCATCCCCCTCCCGTCTCGCAACCGACTGCAGCTTCAACGTCTCCAGTCCCGTGTTCGGCTCCGTCACAGCAAAACAGGCCCTCTCCCTGCCAGCGATCATGGGCACAAGCCACCTCTTCTTCTGCTCGTCTGTGCCAAATTTGACCACCGGCTCCAGACCAAAGATGTTGATATGGACCGAGGAAGCAGCCCCCATCCCGCCGCCGGACTCGGCGATCGTCTGCATCATCACGGCCGCCTCGGCGATGCCTAGTTCGGAGCCTCCATATTCGTGTGGCATGCAGATACCCAGCCAGCCATCTTGCGCAAGTTTCTGGTGCAGTTCGAAGGGGAACTGTTTCTTCTCGTCTAGCTGGGCCCAGTACTCGTCCGGAAAGCTGGAGCAGATCCTGGCGATGGCCTCGCGGACGGTGCGTTGAGATTCGGTGAAGTCAGGGTTGTGGTTCTGGAGATACTCGGTTGCTCGCGCGTGAATTCTTCTTTTGCTGATGCCGAAGAGTATTCTCGAGGTTTGTTGTGATGGGATGAGTTTCCTTGTTGTTGGGAGTGAATGCGGTCTTTGGGTGGTGAGGCCCACCATTCTACGAAAGAACGACATGTTGGACGGATACATTCTTGTGCAATGATTCATCCCAGAGAGTTATATGGCCGATTGAAGTGGCCGAACAGCCGACAACCGAGTAGCGAGGCATCAACTGCTTTATCCAGACCAGAGGATCGTCATGCGGGGTAGCCGTGAGGACGAGCCATCTCCTTAGCTGTTCGAGCCATCTTACGGTACTCTTTGACCATCAAGATCAGACAGTCGATATGCGTTGCTATGTGAAAAGAAGCCTTGCACGAGGTATCTCAGGTGTCTACTCAAGCACCAATCTTGCTGGCCATCAACGGCTATACTCGACTCCACCAACGAAACAGGGCCCGTTGACAGGCATCCGCATCCTAGATCTGACTCGTGTTCTTGCAGTATGTCTTTTTACCTCTTCATATTGCTCAATTAATAACCGTCTAGGGACCATTCTGCACACAGATTCTGGCCGACTATGGCGCGGAGGTGATCAAGGTGGAACACCCCAAGGGAGGAGTATGTTCTTCCATTCGATCGAGCAACGTGCCTGCTGAGATTTGCAGGATGACACTAGACTCTGGCGAGAGCCAGGCGAAGACAGGCTGTGGAAGCCCAATGCCACAAACACGTCCTTGTACTTCAACACCATCAACCGCAACAAAAAGTCCATAGCGGTGGACCTGAAACATCCCCACGGACGAGAAATAATCCTCGAACTAGCGAAATGCTCAGATGTCATGTACGCGCTTCCTCCAATATCCGCACACCAAGCTGATAGAAACAGCGTCGACAACTTCATCCCCGGAAAACTCGAGCAACTGCGCCTGGGCTACAGCACCCTACGACAGACCAACCCCTCGATCATCCACGCAAGCGTCTCCGGCTACGGAGCTACCGGACCGTACGCCCTCCGCGCAGGCTACGATGTTATCGCCGCGGCTGAAGGCGGCCTGTTGCACATCACCGGCGAGCCGGACGGCCCGCCCACGAAGCCCGGCGTCGGGCTCATGGACCTGTGCACGGGTCTGTACCTGCACGGCGCCATCTGCGCCGCGCTCGTCGCACGCCAGAAAACGGGTCGGGGGCAGAAGCTGGACGCCTCGTTGTTCGAGACCACGCTCGCGCTGATGAGTAATGTCGCCATGTCGTGGTTGAATCTGGGCCGGGAGGCGCAGCGCTGGGGGACGGGGCATCCGACTATCGTTCCGTATGGGGTCTTCAAGACCAAGGATTCCTCGTTGGTGCTGGGGGCAGTGAATAACCGGCAGTTCAAGGTGATGTGTGAGAGACTCGGGAAGAAGGAACTGGCGGAGGATGAACGATTCGTGGATAATGGCTTGCGGGTGAAGCATCGGGTGGAATTGAAGCAGATACTGGATGAGTGCTTTGCAGGGAAAACAACGAATAAATGGCTTGGTGTGTTTGAGGGGAGCGGGATGCCGTATGGACCAGTCAATACGCTGCAAAAGGCGTTTGAGCATCCCCAGACTGCTGCCAGGCATATGGTGCAGACGATTGATCATGAGGCGACTGCGGAGGGGACGATGAAGGTGATTGGTAAGATCACAGGACAGGCCCTTCTACATTCGTTAACTTACTCATTCCAATAGGAAACCCAGTCAAGTTCAGCGAAACACAGCCCTCGATTCGGAGCAGTCCGCCAGCGCTGGGACAGGATACGGATGAAGTGCTGCAGAAGATGGGTTGGTCAATGGAGAAGATCGCGCAACTGAGACAAGAGGGAGTGCTATAGTCATAGAATGTGAATTCTCGCTGGAGCATCCGATCCTATTGGAGCCCTACTTCACCGAGCAAAGGGTGGCTAGTAGAAGACCTGAAGATGTGATAACAAATTGTGGTTTGCATGAACCTGCTGACATGATCTATAGCATCAAGGACACAGTGAAAAGGGTGATTAAAAATGGAATGAGAATAATTCAAACATCAAAGGATGATGATCATATAGGTTAAATACTACTGCTACACGATGCCAGCCATGTATTCAAGATGTCGCTGACAATTTGCGACTCTAGACAGTCATCACAAAAAAAATCCGATGCAGAGCGACGAAGGCGATGATACACATTGAATTCCTCCCTCGATATTCATTCTAAAAAGAGAATCCTGTATGTTGCTGATGGTTATACCTTACAGCATCCGAGCTAAACAAGTATCTAGCTAAAGATGCTAAGTTTGCCAACTATCTGCAGATCTGGCATTTCCTCTCGTCCGTCTTTGGACACCACTACTCAATCTTTCTGGGAGCCTTGAGGTCACAAAGTTCGATGAAGCATTCCGTATTTTCTAATTTGGCTGATCCCTTGTGTGGTGCTCCGAAGGGTGATTGGGTTCGATCCACCCGATTTGGCGAGACACGGATCATTGTGACACCCCTTTTGTCAAAGGTCATTGTGACCAGTCGTCTGCGTGTGGGTCCGGATTATCCTCAGTCAGAGTCCCAATCGGTATGATGTCGCTCGGTAAGGGTGCTTGGATCTCGGTGATACTGATGTCGCTATATGATGGGATGAAATGCAGAGGGCGGTCGATATCAGTCACCTCAGTTGATTGACGAGCTGGTGTGGGTGCCACAGCGGCGACAGGGATGGTGGGATCGACCACTGTAGGCAGCTCTTGCTTGAAGTTTGGTCCCGCAGAATGGTATTCTATGAATCGATTGCTAGTCGCTACTGGACGTAACGAGATCAGGGAACGCTTCTGCTGTCGAATCCAGCAGTTCCTTTTCCCTTTTCCTTTATGAGGTTATGAGCCCGGATATGCAATTTGCGCAGGCGCCAACGAACAACGCTCGACACTTACCATTTACGACATATTCGGGGGCGGATACACACGACTGGAATGTGCCTGTACCGTTCGAGCACTGTGAACAAGGTTCCGCACTCCACGTGGCGAGCACTGAAGAAGGAATGTTGGTACTTGGTGGAGTAGCTGAGACTCCTGGGTTGGAGCTCGACGCTGCTGGCGAAGCTCCTGTAGCTCCTCCCAGACCAGGGTTGTTAGACTGATAGTGCATAATTCGCATAGCTTCAATCAGTCGTTCATACAGAATGTTCAACTCATTTAGCTGAGTGGGATCGGTCACCCCTTCAGCAGCACGATTGAACCATTGCCGCAGGTTGGCAGCCTCAGCCTTATAGCCAGTATTGTTGGCAGCTGGCTGTGGTTGAGAAACCTGAGGAGTGTCCATTTCAGCAGACATAGATCCGGCGTCAGACATAGCCATGTTGACAAGTGAAGAGCGAAGAGCTTTAGTGAATTGAAAGTGAACTTTGAAGAGTGAGAACCTTTGACGAGATTGTCGATGTACTGCAGTGTAAATTACGGCAATAAAGGAGGCTTGAGAGGTCACAATCCGATTGTAGCCTCGCTCCCCCAGGCTCGCCAGGGACTCGATCAGTTCCTTCATGGCTGTGTGCCTGTTCGTGACGCTGCACTCCAACGAGATTCGCAGGGCGTTGCCTTGTGCTCTTAGTGCATTCTTTTCGGATTCTGACATTTTCGAACACTTAAGATGGTAAGAGCATCGCGTCGATCGACCGTTCCACAAACAGTTGTTGGAGCTTCCCCCTGGCATTTTGGCAATGAGAACTTGGAGGTGGTTGGTGGTTCAGCGAAGGACGACTCCTGAAGGGGATTGTGGCACTTGATGCCGAGCTGCATCCCTTCATGTTCCCTAGGATGGATGTCCTTGGTCAACAAGCCGCGAGTGATTGCAGTTCTGTGATTGTAATGATGAGGACTGGTGATTCCTCGCCGGACAAGCCCGGCCAACTCTTGCAGTTGGCACACGCCGGTTGTTGCATTAGAAGAAAGTAACGCACTCAATGCCCGAGGATTTCTCCAGGGCGGCATACTGGGTGATTTTCTTGCAGTACTAGTTGATGAAGATCACTTGGTCCAAGTCGATGGTGTGCACAGAATGATGAAAGATACCACCTATCACTTTTCTCTTCCACACAGTTGTCGCTCACCCCAGACGCGAGTGCAGTGTTCCCCTGTTCCAACTCGACTCGGTGGTCAAATTCTCCTCGGTGCAGCGGTAAGGTATCGGAATCCTGCTTCGAAAAGACGTCGATGAGGTTCCTCGCATATGGCCCGAAGGCCACCACCCTGGGGGATGTTACTACCTCGGTTAGCAATGAACTGATGAGAATCGACAAACGGGATGTGAGAATACATACAGGTCATCAGACGGGTCCCAAGCCCCCTCCTTACCGAGATAGTAGGCACATTTTGCTCCTTTCCCATTCCAAATACAGTTCGAACAGGCTCCTCCGAAGAGCCCGTCTCTGGTTAGAACCGGCCGAACGGTATTCATAAGACACAACGCAAGTACGGAAGGTACCGGCATTGCCGCGACACTGATCGCAAGGGTCGTCACACTCCATGCCGCGTCAATGAAGGATGATGGCTGCCTGAGAAAGCTATTGAAGGACAACGATGACGCGTACATTATAGTGGATGGTTCGCGGCGGCAGGAGGGGCATAGAGGCGGGCAGCACAACGACAGCCACCATGGTGGCAGCAGCAGGAACAGGCTGTCGCAACATGTTAGCTTGGTCATTCAGAGGAACACCGCCAAAAGTATACTCACCAGATGATGGTGGTGGTGATGGAGGACCGCTGAATACAGGCCTTCATGAGCGACAGAGTCCAACCGGCCAGAGTTCCATTGCCGCTGATGAGTGAACGACCAGCCGCGTTCACGCCCTGATACATTCGTTCTGTTCTATCTAACACTTGGAAGAGAAGTGCTCAATCGAGCTCGATCTGTTCAGGTCTTTTCGGCCGGTTTGACGATCATTAGAACACCAGGGCGCAGAGAACATCTCGACCCTTTATTCAGCCAAACGCAATTGGCGCACGCGCCCACGTGTAGAGCCTTTCCCTTATAAGTTGGAGCGACGACACAGCCTTGGAATTGCGAGGGTTACTTTGCACAGATGATAGAAAGTATCAGTGCATATTAACGATCTCATGGCAGCGGAGTGTGCCTTCTATTGATCCAGGAGTAAAGCCAATATGTAATCTCTTCTTTCTCGAACGAGTTGGTAGGTCAAATAGCTCTCCCTCGATGCCGACATGAGGAAAATACATCCTGATGGAGCCTTTCGGTTGAACGTCATATGACCATCCGGCGTAAGGCCGCCCATCGTTATCCTCGTTGAATGTACCACAGTCACGGGCTCCCGGCGAGGCATCTGTTAACCAGAGGGGCAAGTTGTGCTCGACCTTGATAGATGATCGATTTCAGTCTGGTCCGATCCGCTGGATGGGGAGGACAACGTTGAGGAGTGACTTCACTCTTGATGATTCCAACAGCTGTGCTAAATTGCATTCATCCAGTCTCTGAAGCCAAGTCTTTCGATTCTTTGGGGACTCGGAATTGAGCATGTCAATAAGATGCACAGCTATATCTTCAGGCTCATCTTCGATTTCAACAGATGGCATGGCCTCATCTGAGGGCATGCTGATCGTGGTGTGATTGATAGGGCCAGAGGGGGATATGATGAAAGATATAGATATGCGATTATTAGACAAAGAGCAAATGCCATCGTTGTATCATCTGCCAGCCTGATCTAGTCGTGGTGTATAGCTGCCAAACCCGCCCGATTATGTTCCACTTGTTGCAGTGATGTCTGCTTCTTTTGATTGTGCGTCGCAGGAACGGGTTTGTGTATATAGCTCTAGACAGGGAACCATGGATGTTGATGGTGTCAGATCGTCTAACAGTATGGGTAGCTTCTCCGCATCATCCGAGACCCAGCCTAGCTTCTCAACCATCACGAAATTCCGACACATATTTTCCCCCTCGGCGTGGTAGTTTGAGGGGACAAATGGGTTGCGTAGCTCGCGGCCCTTCTCAACAGGGTACACAAGACGAAATGCATGTTTGGCCAGGTAGCCCCTGTCATGTAGCCGCTGCACCAATTGGGAGAGCTGTGTGCTGCTTGCCCCGGAGAGGGAACAGTCTGGATGTAGAGGTCGTTGAATATGTTGCGGAGGACATATTGAAATAATAGTTTGGCTTTGGCACTAACCAGAGTTCCTCATAGGCCCTTTTCCCTGCATGATTCTTGCATTGCAAGGTCTTTCAGTGCTGTTCGGGAGACAAGCATCAGACGAGCAATGGAGGCAAGAAACTGCTCTTCTGAACGAAGAACCCAGTCTATTGCACTTTAATCGCTTCTTGTTGTCAGATCCTGAACGCAGGGAACCACCGGGTTACTTGTTCGTCTGTCTTAGCAAGAGATCAAGTTCCCTTTATATGATATAATAAGTTGAGAAGACTGACAGTAGAAGGAAAAAGATGTTTTGGTGAGAAGTTGAAAGTTGCACAATTAAGGGCTGTTGACAGATAATAGACAGGGGAATTGCAGAGAATGGCTGATGCTATTGCTCAAACAAGTGAATGCAGGAGCCTTTTTAGGAGTATATTGCTGGGATTCACATGAAACAAGCAGAGAGAGTGAATACTCTATAGCAGAGAGCAGGGGGAGGGATGCTGGTAGTATAATTGAAATGATATATAGTCTATAGCAGAAGGAAGAAGATGGAAGAGTCTGCAGGGAGAAGCTGACTTAAATACTATTAGAGAACAAAGACCTAACCAGAGAGTCTAGTTGTTTGTTTCTCTATGCTTTTCCATGTTTGCTAATAACTTTTTCCATTGTAGACAAGTTTACTCATGACAATGGAGCAGAGTAGCAGAAGACTCAGACAAATGATTAGCTTCCCTCAAACGGACCAGATGTTTGCCATTTGGACTTCCCTTGCTGCTGAAAGAGGTCCATTGTCTGAATACTGGTGCAATTGTCCTTCTGGAAATCTGCAGCTCAAAGCTGTGACTGGCAATTGCTAAGACAAGTGAGATATGACACCGTGACCATGAATTCCCCACGTAACTCGGAAGTTGGCCACTCTCTGAACGATCAAATGTCATTTCCTTCTCTATCTGGCGAATCTCGGAACTTCAAGAGCCATATAGCTGACTTTTCTCTCGGAAGAGGATCTCCGAGGCTATACAGAGCAGCGGAGATGAGGGGTAGCTTAAGGCCCCGCAGTCTAGCTACTATTTGGATCATATAGAAAGAATGTGCATTGCGATACAATATTGTAACTCGAATGTAGTTCAAATGACTCAATCCAAGCCCTCCCAAACACGTACAGAACGGCTGGCCCAATGGGCTGCCAGCCTCGAATACAACGACCTCCCCAAAGAAGTCATCCAGCGCACCAAGGAGCTCTTCATCGACTGGCTGGGATGCACTATTGCCGGACGACATCACCCAGCCGTCGCTGCCATTGCGAGATTCGCGACGCAGATGGGCCCTTCCTCGGGGAAAAGTGAAGTCATTGACGGATCACTGGGATTCACGTCTTCTCCCGCCTTTGCTAGCTTGATCAATGGCGCTTCATCACATGTGGTTGAGCAGGACGACTTGCATAACCGGAGTATCATGCATCCTGTATGTTCATCAGTTCTTCACTCGCTTCAAAGGCTAATGATTAGGCGACGGTGATATTCCCCGCCGCGCTGGCCGTCGCACAGGACATCAACGCCGACGGCAAAGAATTCATCACCGCCTGCGTAGTAGGCTATGAAGTCGGCTGTCGGACGGGCGAGTACCTGGGAAAGAGCCACTACGAGGTATCCCTGCAATTTCCGGATTCTCGTGGAGGAAGCTAAGACGACGACCATGCAGAAGTTCCACTCCACCGCCACAGGAGGCGTCGTCGGCGTCGCAGCCGCTGTCGCTCGTCTCCTACACCTCGACGTCAATCAGACCCTCTCCGCCATCGGGACAGCAGGCACACAGGCAGCGGGACTCTGGCAATTCCTCCTCGACGCCACACACTCCAAGCAGGTGCACACTGCCAAGGCCTGCTTCGACGGCATCTTCGCCGCCTACAGCGCGCGGGATGGCCTGCTTGGGCCGCGCGACATCCTCGAGGGCTCCAGGGGTATGGGCGCCGCGCTGGTCCCTGGGGAGAAGAACCCAAAAGCCATCAGCCAGGATTTAGGGTCTGATTATGCGGTTCTGGGGTCGAGTTTCAAGTGGCATGCGTCGTGTCGGCATACGCATCCCAGTGTGGATGCTTTGCTGGCTTTGATGGAGAAGCAGCGGGTCAAGTTTCATGAGATGGACTCGGTGGTGACGAGGACGTACCAGGCTGCGATCAATGTCCTGGGGCTGACGGGTCGAGGCGAGACGGTCCATCAGAGCAAGTTCTCCATGGGGTTTGTTCTTGCGGTTGCAGCGAAAAACGGCCAGGCGATGATCACGGACTTTACGGAGGCGGCGCTGGAGGACGCCGAGCTGCGAGAGTTTCAGCAGCGAGTAACGATGGAGTTAGACCCGGAGATTGATGCGAAATTTCCCAGGCAGTGGCAGGGGACGGTCGTCGTGGTGTGCAAGGATGGTCGGAAGTACACCGAGTCAGTCGAGTATCTGAAGGGGGATCCTGAGAATTCATTGACAAGGTATGTCATTTACAGGTTGATAGAGAGCAATGCTAAGTCTTTGGTAGAGCCGAACTCGAAACGAAATTCCGGGCGTTGGCAACGTACGGAGGAGTAACGGATACCACCAGGGTTGCCAACCTGCTGCAGAAAGGATGGGGGTTGGAGTCTGAGAGCAGTCTCCAAGGCTTTTCTGTATAGCTCCATTCGTTGACAATTTTGTATGTTGAGACACGGTAGTCTTGAGAATCCAGCTTTTCTGTATGCACTTTGATACTAACAGTTCGCTGTGCCTCCTTCCTTTCGAATATCTGCTCATGAAGTTCAGCGATGTTGGACATGGCGTCTGCGCAATTAGAGGCTTTGTAGTCGGACTTGATTAGAAGGTTCAACAAGAGTTGGACATAGTAAGTCCCAAAGGCAGCAAAGTCATCCCTTTTCATTTGCAGACACGCAAGGAGGCAGCTTTATGGACATCACAGTTTCAGGAGGCTGGCTGCTAGTCTATTAACAACCAGACAGATGACGCAGAGGGTACAATATCAGTGGATCATATAACTATCACATTCTACCTAATCACAACCCAGTGACTTGAACGGTTTTGTCGACCTAGTTGCTACTCAGCTTTTGAAGTTTCTTTTCCATGAATTAGGTGCTTACGCGAGGTACAGTCTTTGTATTCACTCTCTTAATGATCGCTGGTATTCGCCGACTTCTGCTGCCTTGCAAAGTATGCTTTAGCATGCCCCTGCCATCCTCGAGAGCGTCCAGTTTAGCGACTGTCCCAAAAGTTTACTTCGAATTAGTGAACCCAAACGGATAAGACTAAACATGAGTGTGATTCACCGTCACCGTCTGATATGGAATAATGCTTTTCATATGTAAAAGATATCCTGCTCTATAGAACATGATTACGAAGGAGATAACATCAAAGGTGCTATGGTCTAGGGGTAGGACGCCACGTTGTGGCCGTGTCAGCCCCGGTTCGATTCCGGGTAGCGCCAATATCTTTTTCCCTTGCTTTTTATTTTTTTACTTTTAATTTTATGATGAACAAAGCATTTTCATACAAAGCATTTCTATTCCGAAAGAGTCCTTGCACAACTACTAGCTACGTCTTAGTTCCGCATCAATCGATAGACCTACTGGAAGAGATAGTACATGCACAGGGCATTCGACCCTCCACAGACCTCAGTCGCGTTTCCAGCACAGGGCGTCGCACAGCCCGATGTAAGCGCACCACCATTAACGTAATCAACCACCGAGCGACGAATACCACCGAGCGACGAATTTTTGCCGCTTCTAATAATATTTTGAAGCTTTTCAACCACCAACATCATTAGACTTGACTATCTAGTAGCTGAATATATA